>NC_089195.1:6364527-6544527 GCF_963930695.1 Labrus bergylta | reverse complement strand
TTTTGTTATGATATTGATGCTAGGAGAAAGTAAGGTCCCCTACAGGATCAGGCTACATAGGAAACTCAAAGGCAAGATCTCCATTTTACAAGATTAAACATAAAACAACACTATGATGTGTTATTCACAATTATTTCAGACTGCATGGCAGCTACGAGTCCCTGAAAGGAGGCAGCACAATGGAGGCCATGGAAGACTTCACCGGCGGTGTGGGTGAAATATACGAAACCAAGACAGCTCCAGACACCCTGTTCGCAACCATGAAGAAAGCCCTGGACAGAGGCTCCATGATGGGATGCTCTATTGATGTAAAGACCTAAACCCCATTTCATATAATGTGCAGCCTTCAAATCAGAGGTTAACAAAAATGCTATAAGACTCTCGATGTATTTTTGATTTCTCCAGATCTCCAGCTCTGCAGAGTCCGAGGCCAAAACTACCACCGGCCTGGTGAAGGGACATGCATACTCCATCACAGGCCTGGAAGAGGTAAGGCTCACGTCCTACTGGAAGCAAAGTCACAACCAAAGCCTAGGTGATATCAGCATTTAGCTAAGAGCAGTATTGTAGTTAAGTGAAGCCTCCTTGAAGGGGATTCCCCATTTTCCCAGAGTTGTTTGTTCAAAGTAAATATTAGCAGCACAAATTTTAAAACATAGAGGAGAGATGACCCTTTTAAATACAATACATGTAAAGCATCATTTTAACAGCACATCCCATCCACAAATCCCCAACCAATGTCTAAGTGTGTAAATTTTGTATCTGGTTTTCAGGTAAATTACAGGGGGCGGAAGGTCAAGTTAATTCGGGTCAGAAACCCCTGGGGTCAGGTCGAGTGGAACGGCCCTTGGAGTGACAAGTAAGCATTAAGAGTTTTCATTGACTTTCATCATACATTAAACATTCAAAGGACATATTTAAAGTACACCCACTTATGGCTTATCAGTCTCTTCTGTGAGGACTTTTTAATTGGTAATGAAGCAGATTGTATTTCATATACATGTCTCAATATGAACTACAAAACCAAAGACCATCAGGAAAAGATGGATTATTTTTTTTACATTTATTGTTACATTTGTTTGTCTTTTTTTCTTCTGCCATTGGGGTACACTGTGGGTGTCTGACAAGATGATTAACGGCACACTGCCAAAACAGTCTTTTTGAAGTTTATCACACCAGAGATTAATTGGGATTGGCATGATAGACATGTCGAATCAAACAAGATGAGATTACTTTTTAGGGATCACCAGAATCCACAAAAATGACAAATGTCTTAACTGCACCAATTATTTTATTTTGTGCATCTGTGGTTATTTAGCAAAAATAATAACAATAATAGGATATATTTTTTGTTTCAATCAAAAAGGCAGATGAGAGTGTTTCCTAGTTTTTATTGAAATAATTCATCAAATAAACACAAAAATCAACACCTACAGTAACAAGTTTTATTTATAATTAATTTCTTGTTTTGTACAGAATCAATAGAAATGTGTGAAATCACTTCTGAAATTTAGAATAATCAAACATTTTAAAACAATTTGACAAAAGTGCAGAACAAATGTATTATTTTCAATCTAATCCTTCCTTTTATCTCTCCTGTTCCAGATCTGGAGAATGGGATTACATTGACAAATCAGAAAAATCTCGCATTCTTTCCAATTCAACAGAGGATGGAGAATTCTGGTGAGTCCAAATGATGAATGTGACTGAATATGTGTGCAAAGGGTCTAAACTGTAAAGCAAAAGGTTCCAAAAATGTTCTGCTGGGGCATGTTGAATTTAATATTGTTAATATGGTTGTCAATATCGTCAATATTGCTGTGTATTACCTGTATTTTCAGATAACAGACTGTGTTTTTTTACTCCAGGATGGAGTTTGAGGACTTCAAGAGGAATTACGACAAAGTGGAAATCTGCAACATGACCCCTGACGCTCTAACCGACGACACAAAACGCCACTGGGAGGTCAACATGTTCCAAGGGAACTGGATCCGTGGCTCCACCGCTGGAGGCTGCAGGAACTTTGTCGGTAAGTAAAGCAGAACTAAGAATAAGACTTTATTTGAGTTGGTGGTATCTGCTCTGCTCTCTAAGGTTCTACATTTTCGACCTACAGACACATTTTGGACGAACCCGCAGTTCAAGCTGAGGTTGCAGGACGCTGATGACGAGGATGACGTCTGCAGCGTGGTGATTGCTCTGATGCAGAAAAACAGGAGAAAGCTGAGGAAGGAAGGCATGGACATGGAGACCATCGGCTTTGCGGTATACGAGGTCAGAAAGAAACAAAACATTTTCCAAAACAGCTTTTCTGTGTGAGGTCATTGGGTAGTTGTTCGGGAGCTTTGGAGCTCACTTCATGTTTTACTGAATGATGGTCATCTATGGGATCAAAATCCATCATTGAAGCTGATTTGAAAATATCCAAAACTTTCGGGTAATTAAAAAATGGACCTTAGTTGCACTATTTTGTTAAGTTAAATAATGAAAAAACCTTCATGCCCCATTCGGGTGCCACAGTCAAGCTTCTTTGCTTTCCTAATCATATTTTCTTGCTAATTATGTAAAAGTCATTCTGTCCAGATATAGAGGGATAAATCAATCTCCTTTCCATTTAGGCGCCAGAAGATGAAGACCAACTGGGGAAAGATTTCTTCCGTTACCACGCATCTAAGGCTCGCAGCAGGACCTACATCAACATGCGGGAGGTTTCAGAGCGCTTCACACTGCCTCCTGGGGATTATGTGCTGGTGCCCACCACCTTCCAGCCACACCACGAGGCCGACTTCCTCATCAGGATCTTCTCTGAGAAGAAAGCCGGCGCTCTGTGAGTGTTAAACGCTGGGTTAACTTTGGAAAGTTCAAACAGAGAACACATTGTCAATGTTATCCAAAACCCCAGGGAGAATGGCCCTATACTGGCTATGGGCCCCAAGCAGTTGCCTGTTGACAAGCAGCACTTCCTGGCCACAAGGGGGTGGCTGTAGACCCCAAGCAGGCCCCCCAAAAAAGCCCCAAAATAGATATAAGAACATGCTAATTAAAAGACTTTAAACTGAATATTTAAAATATATAGATGAAAGCAGCTCTCGCAACTTTGCTCATAAAATATTTTCCTTATTTTATAAATTATGCTCACAGTCAAAGCAGCCATAACAAAATGTAATTTTGGGTTTAATGAGAATTTGTATGTCCGTTGTTTTCCTAAATTCTTAATGTTGGACATGAATTAAATCCTGGGAACTACCAAAATAGTTGTTTGAAATGAACAACAAAGATGTTCAATATCTGAAATTGTCTTTGTGTGGTCCTGTTCTACAGTGAGATGGGGAGCAATGTTGATGCTGACCTGCCAGATGTAAGTAGATTTCCCACTAAATGATTAACATTCATGCATTCAGTGAATTAATCACTGCCGCCTGTTTGTACTGATGCGCTGCTGTTCCCACTAGCCGCCTATGCCCAGTTCTCCAGAGGAGGAAACGGACGAGGAGAAAGGTCTGAGGAGACTGTTTGAACAACTCGCTGGAGACGTAAGAACACAGAAACTCAGATCAGCAGGGACAGGCAACATGTAGCATTTGTGAAGATTTTGGAGGTTTAATCATTGAATAACTGCATAAAAAGACAGACAATGCATCTCCATCTCCTCCAGTTATACAAAATTGAAAGTTAAATATACTCCTGCAACAGGCGCTGGTGATGTCATTTGGAGCCAGATTCAGGTTACCTGTTTTTAGGAGGTTTATTTTGGTAGAGGTAGCTATTAGAGGCACATCCTGGTAGCTACCGGAAGCTGCCACTTTGTTTCTGGTAGCACCCGAACTATAATTAGTATGATAGGAAATCATTCATTAGTTGTTGCTTTTTATTTTTATTGTTGCAGTATTTCCATCTGTTACCAGTTTTGTATGAGTGACCAGGGAACAACAGATTCCTATAAGAAACCTTTGATTGTACTTATACTAGAGAGCTGCCTATTTTACAGATGGGAGTAACGATATGGTCAAGATGCAATTAAAACCTTTGTGCACTTTGTTCCACTGGCAGTTTCTGTTTTTAGAAAGAGTCTTAGAAGATATTTTGGCATCTCATATATTTATTCCTCTTTTTTATCATGCATCAAAGCTCATTGTATTTGGGCTTAATGAAAATATTTACATCCCTTTTTCCTCTTAATGCAGTTTCAGGGGCTTTTCACGCTTTTTTTGGTTGTGAATGAAATGTGGTCCTATAGAACAACAAATCATTTTAAATCCTAAATGTCTAAACTAACTGCTGATCCCTTTGTTTGTTCAATGATCTCTCTCTCTGTTGTTTTTCCTCTAAATGTTTTCACTTGACTATTCACTTGTTTACCAGATCATTTTTATAGTTTCAATCGTCTTATTTAATCACGAAGCTTCAGTTTCAAAAGCTAAACAGCAGCTTGAAAAGACAGAGGAGGAAACAGACAAGGACATATCATTGAGATAATAGCAACTTGAAAAAGAAGAAAGGCTTTTTAGAGTCAGTTAAATTCAGCTTTAAAACAAACAACAAAACACATATATAAATGTGTTTTGAAGCAGAAGAGGAATCCTGATTACAGCGCACTTTTTCTTTAGTGCTCTGATCAGGGATTTTCACAAAACAAAACATTGATATCAGCACTAACTGTACTGTACTGGGTTAAGTGCTAATGAGCAAATGCGTAAATGCCAGCTCACTAAACTCATATAGTGAACAAGGTAAACAGTATACTTCTACACACCAGTCATAATGTGCTATCAAGCCACAGTCAGTCATACCCAATTAGATTGTAAACAAACATCTTTCCCTGGTCAGTAGGTGTTGTGGTAATTATGTGTCTGAAGTCTTCTCTTGAATCCTGTCTTATCTGCAGGACCAGGCCATCTCCGTCTATGAGCTACAGCAGATGTTGAACGGTGTTCTCAGCAGACGTAAGTCGCTCAAGATTTGAATAGATAGTATCTCTTTTTTTCTTTTTTTCTAACTTTTTATTTCTGATTAAGTTTGAGTAAAACCTTTCTTTATTACAGACTTTCTGTCACAAACTGTTCAATTGAATGTGCTCCACAAGGCTCCATCAACTGTCCATTCATGTTAAATGTTCATGCTGTTACACGCCACAGCTATCATTATGCTCTGTTTCATAACTTCACAGATCACATAAGAATCAATATCAATATTAAAATGATCTACCCAGTTTCCTTAAGATATCAAAACTTGGATACTTGAAATGTTCTGCAGTCCAATCCAGAAAAACAGATCCTATGTTTGACACAACTACTGCTAATGAGCTGAAACATATTGTTTTTTTAAATACTGTTCTGTAAATGTTATTCTGTGTCTTTTTCTCAGGAAAAGAGATCAAATTTGATGGCCTGAGTCTCAGCACTTGCAACAGTATTATCAACCTGATGGATGTATCCTTACACATGACCTACTGGTGAAAACAAAGTGTACTAGTAAACCTCATTTGACTTGACTTGTTTTGCTAAAACCTACTAAAGAAACAGTATGAATGCTGCTGCATCCATTAAGCACTCTTTGCTTTAGTTAATCCTCATTTTTCTTAAGCATTAAAACATGAAAAAGTTGGATGAAGATGAGAGGGAGGGGGTTGTTTTCCTTGACAGAGAACAAGGTGGACAACACAGGAATGCTGGAGTTTCAGGAGTTTAAAGTCTTCTGGGAAAAGATGAAGAAGTGGATTGTAAGTGTTGATTCATGCCTTAAACTGTCACTCAAGATTACAGAAAGTGCTCAGAATTTTTGAACCAAGAAAAAGAAATAGTCCCACAAGACCTGCATGAGAAGTATTTTCACCATATTATGATTTTTTATGGATAAATGTGTAATTCTATCAGGGAGCACATTTCAATCATATTTTGGAAAATATGTTCTATATGTAACTTTAATAACTACTGACTGGTGATAATTATGATTAATTTAGGTAACTGAAGAAATCAAAATGAATGTAGGTGATTTAAAGTATAAAACCCTTGTGTGGAAATACTCAAGTAAAGCAGAAGTAGCTCATATTTGGACTTTAAAGCATTACTTGTGTAAATGCTGCTGTAAATCATCAGTTTGGAGCTGGAAAGGTTTGACAGTAATCTGGTTATTTAACTCACTCTGTGAACTCGTGTTGTTGCAGATGCTCTTCCTCTCTTTTGACACTGATCGCTCAGGAAAAATGTCGTCCTACGAGCTTCGTAGCGCTCTCAAAGCTGCAGGTGAGAGACGACTGAATGCTTTTTCAACTTTGTGCAGAACTATTAAAACCCTTACTAGTTTAATATCATTTTAATACTTGATATTACTTGTCTGACTTTTATTAATAGACAGAAAAAACGTCTTGGATGATTCACTGTTTTATTTGTGTATCTTGTGTGATTGGATTTAAGGGCTAACATTACTGCTTTGTTCTCACATAGGCATGCAGCTGAACAACCAGCTCCTACAGCTGGTCGCCCTGAGGTTCGCTGATACCAACTACGACATTGACTTCGACGACTACCTCACCTGCATAGTCCGTCTGGAGAACATGTTCAGTATGTGAAAAAGACGACATTATAATCCTCTACTAATATCATAATGACTCTACATTCATATCTAAAAATGAAATAATCAAAAGTCATTGTAGAGATTTAATTTTAAAGGATGAAAGTTCTCACCACTCTGTGCTTAAACGATGTCTTTTTATGAACCAGGAGTTTTCCAGGCGATGGATGAGCACAAGAGGGGGCGTGTGAAGATGAACATGATGCAGGTAAAACAACATTCATCATGGGACATCACATCCTTTAATCTCTGCAAAATTCCTCTCAAGTGTTTATTTTCCTGCCCATGCTTAAACAGATGGGGGACTTCATCCTGGTTATTTGATTGTCTTTATTTCACTTGCGACGTTTTGCTAGTTTATTTCGATCTAACTATGAACTCTCTTTTCCTTTTTTTCTTCTTCTCAGTTCCTGATGTTGTCGATGAACGTCTGAGGAGAAGCTGGGAGCGAACAGACGCCACCAGAAGAACAAGTCAAACACAGGCAGTAATGGTGCAATTTGGAGTTTCTTTTTCATGCAACACATTCTCAACACCTGTCTTCTTTTTTATCTTTTTTCTTTTTAAAGCAAAATGATGTGAGATATTTTATGTGCTGCAGTGTTGGAACTGAGGAATCAAATGTTAAAATGTATTGACTAAAGCTTTAGGACAAAGGATAGTTTTATTTTCTCTGCTTTCTGCATAAATGAAAATACATTTTGAATAAAACCTCTGGCTTTGTTTTTTTATTTTGGAAATGTTGTTGGTTTTGCTGATATCTATTCACATTTGTGATGAATTCAAGATTCAGACATGTTGACAGTTCAGGATTTAATAGACAATAAGTTAGCCAGCCACTTAGACAGTAAAATGCATTACACCTTGTATCATTTGCTGTTAACTTGTGCGTTTGTTCATGTTTGGAGTTGAGAAATACAGAGGTGCTGAATCTTTTATATAATAGAAACAATCTTTGCATGACAGTAATGAAGAACTCAAGTCCTTTTCTGGAGCTAGTGTACCAATTTAACAGTGCAGAAATAGAAGTCTAGCACCCAGGTTTTTACAAGTAAAAGTAACAAAGAAATAGCACAATAGAACTTAAAGAACAAAAATCAAAAAGACTGATAATGCATACAGACCCATTTCAGAACAGCGTGCATTTTATGATCATTACCTTTATTTAAATGTTGCAACTAAATGTGAGCCTACTGTACTTTTATGTGGCTCAATCTATGACAGATTATCTTAATTTATTAGATGATCTATATTTTGCGTTCATCTGAATATGCAAAGTGATTACAAACATTAAGGGAAGTACAGTAAAGAAGAACATATTTCTCTGCACAGAGACTCCAAGAGCATCATCTTAGTTTTAAAATAATGTACATCTTTCTCAGCATTACTCAGCCTGTTTAACACAGCTTGTGTAACTTTCAGACTTTAAATAGAATCATTGAATACATGAAAGCTAGAGTCAAATGCTTCTTTAATGTTGTTAATCTGGGTCAAAAGCTGGTGCACCCAAGCAGGTGGTTCTTCTTCCCCCATAATGTATCTCTGATTTGTGGTTAACAACAGGTTATCTAATAAAGCAGAAAATGTAAATGTACAAAACAAATATACTAAGTTCTTATGTAAAAGAGTGTATGGACACAGTAACATTCAAAGACTGTTGCATGGTAATGCATTCATCTGCTTGTGTTGGGTATCTTATGAGGAAGCAGATAAGTCTCAACAACATAACAATGAAACAGTTGTGATGCAGCAGCGACAGAGTATCAATTGTGTAGGTTGTAAATAGTTGGTATTTTTATTGAAGGTTATAGGTTGTAGGTTGGTAGAGGTATTTAAAAAAATAACAAACAAGGAATGTTGATTAAACTGGAAAAACTGGATCTCGGACATTTCACAATCAGCACTGTTTGAAGTGCGAAATGGAAAAACACCAGTGTGTGGGTGGGTGGAATATCATGTCATGAAAGTAGACATCTGGCTGCCATGGAAAGAAGTATAGAAAAGGTGTTTGTTGACATTTAACGCAGGTACAGAGCAGTACAGGTACACTGGAGCGTGTGCGTTACACATAGAGCCAGCTTCATAAAATATAAAAGACAGAGGAGCAACTCTGTTGATAGAAGTCCTTACTCTTTTTAATATTATTTATTAAAGGGAATAATGATGATGAAACAGGAAGGGCTGATTATGTTAATTATTGAGGTTTAAGTTGAGCAGCTCTAAGAGTCATTTTTCATATTTATAATGATAATGGATGTAAGGCTGAAGGGGCTGAAGACGAGCACCAAGAACAAATACAATTTTATTTGCAAAATATAGGAAATATTTTTTTCTAGAAAACAAAGGGTACACTGCATTAGATCGTAAAAAACGTGTATGTAATCTTAAACTGAGATTATTACACATGGATGTTTCACATTCTATTTTTTGTAGGTTTAGGGTTAGAGGTGTTATTAATGACTTTATCCTTGGCTCCTTGTAGATTTTTGACACCACAAATGAATAATCTCAAAGTCCACTTTATTTAAAAATAGACTGGGTTTGTACCAAAGTGCTTTACAGAAATTAAGAGCATATACAATTAAACAACAGTTAAAAGATCATCACATGGCAGGAATATTTGGTACAGGCCAATATTTACAGTCTATGGTACAGGCACACTCACTTGCACACAGACCTGCTGAGCCAAAGTTGAGAAGTGAATCTCAACTATATCATTCAGAAAGCATGCAGCAACAGCTATGAAAAACAACATAGATTAGAAGGCTTCCAAGAAACAGGGTAAGATGTTAATCAGATAAGGAATCTTGATTCACTGCAAGAGAAAGCAAGGGTATAACAATGAGTCTAAAGAACACCTGTGTGTCTTGATCGAGTAAACAATCAGTTCTTCTACAGGAACAACACCCAACATTCTTTGGATTTGTCGAACATATTCTAATTTGACACAATAGAGATTTAACTTTGAACATGCGGAAAGTATAAACTGCTCTAAAACTACTTAGGCATGTTTTGGTTTTGGTTTTGGTAACAATAAAAGCGCACATGTTAAGACCCTTATCGTGCCAGTTCATATTTCAGTAGTGGGTAATTTTGGGGTTATCATGGGGCTCCAGCAGGGGGCAGTAATGCGCATATGAACGAGTTGACCAGCCGTCAGTGCATGAAAAGAGTAAGAACTTTAACATAGACTGTACCAAGATTTCACGATGTGGAGGGCGGACAATCACAGTCTAAAGTACCATAAATTACCATATTATTGCGACGACGTGCATTACAATTGTTCTCATACAATCGCATAGTTTTGTTACAATAATAGAAATCAACTACCTTTGTTCTTGAAGTTTAAATATGTTATTTATATTTATTAATTTTTTCCCCCCGGTTGTTTGTCGAAGTGGTTCTTTCCGGTAATGGCAGCAGCAGCATGGTGAAGTAAAGCTCGGCGTGGAAAAACAACAACAGCGACTTTTTTTCTGTTTTTAAGTGGTTACTGTTTCTTAACAGCCGCCTGAAGTTTGAGTTCTTACGATTTTAAACCGGACACGTTGAAGAAAACAAAACATTTAGTTTCAAAATGGTAAGCTTACTGTTTTAATTCACGCTAACCTTGTTAGCTACGTGACCTGACGTCAGCACCGGGAGTGCATCAACAACATTAACTGAAAACCAACAATTCATTTCATGTCGTTTCTATTTGAAGTTACATTATTATATTGAGAAAGTTTTAAGCGTAATCGAAAATACAAAATGTTTCTTCCTATGTTCTTGTAGCTAGCTCAGCTGTTTACATCTCAGCACTTACAATTTCACAAAAGAACTCTAATTTTCCCAATTCATGTAATCTCTAGTCTAAAAATATCTCATTATTTTCAATATACTTAACATCTGATTTAATTATATTGTAAGCAAGGGACAGTTCTTGAAATAAGTTATGTTGTCATTTCAAGTCAATTGGCGAGTTCATTTTGCTTGATGCATTGCCAGCTATTTCTATTAATTACAATTTATTCAGACCTTTTTGTTTGTTTGTAATATTTTCAAATAAGATGTCAATCTGAACTTGTCAGGTGAGTGATTTATTTTTATCTTCAAATTCGACAAAGTGCTTTCTATGATTTCAGTTTTTGCTGTCTTTATAGAAGTCTGATTTTTTTTTTTTGACATCCTGGTGAATGGTTCACCTGCTGACAATTTGGGGACAAATACTTACCCATGCATCAATCTTGTAACAGGATGTTCCTAATAAGTTAACCAATGGTTTCAATGCTGTGTTTGTCTCTTTAAGCCTCATCGGAAGAAGAAATCGTTCATAGAAAAGAAGAAGGCTGTGACATTTCACCTCGTCCACAGAAGTCAGAGGGACCCCCTTGCAGCAGATGAGAAAGCCCCACAGCATGTCCTCCTTCCAGCAGCCAAGGTACAGATTCTGTTCAATAGAAATGTATGTTCCTTTATCTTAACAGCAGAAGCCCTTACTCTTGTGACAGCCCATCCCAGTCGGTCATTGTAATACAGTGTCAGCCCAAATATTGGACAATCTGATTTTTAAAATGTGATGTCTTCAATAATACCATGATTGTACTTTTGGTGTCTCTCAGGTGGATACAGAGAAGAGACAGGAGGAGCAGAGGGAGTTTGGCGTTTTCTTCGACGATGACTACGATTACCTGCAGCACCTGAAGGAGCCGTCGGCCACTTCTGAATGGGTGGCGGCTGGACCCTCACAAATGAATGTCCTTGAAGAGGAAGAGGAGGAGGATGAGAAGGACACAGACAATGCCCTCCCTGTAAGTTCACTCCAGAGTTATCCTTCAGTTGTTGAAATCCTGGCAAAGTACTCATATTTAA
The DNA here is from genome assembly GCF_963930695.1 of Labrus bergylta. Taxonomy (NCBI): domain Eukaryota; kingdom Metazoa; phylum Chordata; class Actinopteri; order Labriformes; family Labridae; genus Labrus; species Labrus bergylta. Next base: position 6,533,106 of record NC_089195.1, on the reverse strand, counting down.
AAGAAAGTTTCTGAGAACTAAAAGGTGTTTACAAACTACATTTATTTTAGATTTTAGAAAAGTTCTTGCATATCAGATCCTAATGTTGTGTTTTCTGAAATTCACTTCATTTTCAATGTATTTAACAGGGACACGTGCAATGGCCATTGCTTCATATGTAGAACACAAAGTAGCAGGTTTCTAGCCAGGGCTAATATGCAACCTCTGTCTCTGGCTAAACTTTTAGGATTAAAACAGAGGTATTAAACTTAAAGAAATACAGAAATAGTGATACTGTACAAATATAGACATTATGATTTTGATATAAATAAGAGACTAAATAAGACAGCAAAATGGAGATTATTAGAGGAAACAGTCAATGCTCAGAGTTGTTTCCGTTTCCTTCCTATAACTAAGGAGATTTGGTTTAAACTGCTATTGAACCTTTATTTAACCTGGATTTACATCTGTCAACATTTTTATTCAAAAATAATTTATTTAATCTGTTTCTTAGTCTAACTTGTTGCTTTTCTTTACTTTAAGTGTCAATACATTCTTTTAAAATGATCACAGATAACTAACATGTTGAAGGTTAAGACATTTTTCATTATAATTAAAGTTTTTTTTTTTTTGTAACTGGTTCCTAGATGTCTCTCTTGTTATATTAACACAATGAACACAAATCACAAAGTGAACACAGGACTGCTGAAAATCAATCTGTTATGTTTGATAAACAGACATCCTCCATCAACCTGCCATCCTCTGTGTTCGCCTCGGAGTTTGAAGAGGAAGTTGGGCTTCTGAACAAAGCTGCTCCGATCTCAGGTAAGAAGCTCGTCCGTCATCTTAAATGTTAAAATGTTGTTACAGTTACTTTTATTAGTGACAAAAGAGCCTTTTTTCCCTTTCTCTATGTAACTTTGGTAGATTCCCTACGAGAAGTGTGAGATGTTTTAATGCAAGGTTGTCTGGTAGAAAGTCCTGAAGCCAATTTCTAGGGTAAATATTCCCGGTACAGACATCTTTGCGTTGCAGCAGGAGCACACAGAAGACAAGAAACACAAGGACAACATCACCGTAAAACATAAACAAAAAGGAATTTAAAAAATCAGACAACACAACAAAATATAAAAACCGAATAAAAACATTGCAATAAAAGCAGTCTAGATACCAAAATGGGAATTCCTAATGACTTGGTAGGTTCAGGAGGAACTGCAACAACACTTTTTAACTTTGTGCAGTTGAAATTTTAGAACAGTTTGAATACCATCTCTTGAGCCATTTTCACATATGCACTCCGGATAATATCTAGATAATTACAGGAGGAGTTCTCCGGAGATTCTCCTGACCTAGCCGTTCACATATGCTCCTCACAGCGGGGGACTTTCCCTGTCAGAGGGGAGGGGGGGTTTCCTGAGGTAAGATGTGACGTAAATAACAACAGAGTCTGCTACACGACGTTATAATGAGAATATTTGTCTTTATATCAATGCTATGTGTAATCCAATGGAATGACAACCTCCACAAAAGAGAGGAGAACAACATACTGAGGAACAGAAAACAGAATGCAGACGTTTAATTAGAGCACGGAGATCTTAGTGGTAGCGTGCAGACACTTTAAACAGTCACTATATATAAACAACATTCTCTTTCTATTGGCTCGAGTTGAAATCTCCGGAGTATATGCTGCCATGTTCAGACATCAGCTCACTCAGACTTTCTGTGGAAAAAATACTCGGGGTCTGGCCGGAGAAACTCTGGGTAAAGACCGCACGAAAAATGCGGCTGTTTGCGTTCACATATAACCTAAAGAACCTCCGGGTAGACTAATCTCCAGAGTTTTTCAGGAGATTTCTGTATGTGTGAAAAAGGTTTTAGATAAAGCAACCATGAAATGAGGTAAATAAAAGTTTACAGGCTACACCCTGCAAACCAGATCCGGTTCTAACAGAATTTTTTTCATCAATAAGTAAATGTATTTAACTCAATATGTTAACCTTTGATTGACTAATTATGTAAGACAAATGAATGACAACAGAAACATGATGTGAAACATATGACATCGTTCTTTTTTCATTTGAATATCTCCTCTCTTTCTTTATTATCAATATGTACAGAATGTAGATAGACATACACAGAAAAGACAATTCTGAATAAAAATATTTTTAAATGATGTATACAGACTAAATGATTTAAACTCAGTTTTATATAGTTTCTGCAGATTTTATTGTGCCATTATTTGTTTTCACACACTCTCATTACACAAAAATAGTTTTAGGAGTCACAACTACTCTGACTTTGGCAAGTTGTTATCTAAATATTGAAATCAGCAATGTATTCAGACAAATAACAGTTTACTACCAGCTGACAAGAGTCTTCATAATAATACATCTTATTGTTAAAGCAGCTTTCATACATTTCACGGTTACAAGAACAAAAACAACAGTAAAAAGTTACCACAACATAAAGAGACAAGTAAACAGTCAGAAAGTGTGAATAAAGGTTTTTATAAAGATCCTTGTCTGATGAATTTTAAGTTCATCATTATAGAGTTGTTTTTAATCTCCTTTTATGAACATGCATCATTTAGGATTTACTCAAAGAACTGGATGTTTTTGGTTTCCTGGTGTTACTGGTGTTACATTCTTGCTGCTGTTTCTTATCTAAAGTAGCTTTAACGTTTTCTTCTGTTTGTCGTTCTCAATGTTTTGTTTTGTGTGTTTTCCTTCAGGGCCGCGTCTGGACATGGACCCTGACATCGTGGCTGCTCTGGATGAAGACTTTGACTTTGACAACCCTGACAACGTCCTTGACGATGATTTTATCATGAAAGCTAACAGTTCGGGTGGAGCGCTCAACTTGGAGTAAGTTATAAAACCTTATTTCTCAGTGCTTGTATGTTTGAAAACGGAGTGTCCTTGCATCTCTGCATCAACGTTTTCATAATTTGCAGAACTATTTTTTGATTATTATCTTCTCACTAATAGCTTAACCTTAAATATACTGTTGTAACTGCTGATTATTACTCCATTTAATTCTGTAGTCATTTTAAGCTCAGGAAAAGGTTTTACTGAATGTCATCTGTTTCCAGAGTTGTATGGAACAGAAGCCAAGACCCAACATGTTTGCTATTTGCCCTGATATCTCATAATAGCAGCTACAATTTCTCTGTTTTGTGATTAAAAAATATTAAGGATATTTGAAGTTATACTTTCAGACACAATACATATTAAGATGAATCACAAAATTGATTAACACATTATTTTTGATTTTAACTATTAATTTAGATTTAGTTTAAACTCTTAATTTATTCAGGTGTTCCTAAACACATCTTTGATAATGATGCATTATAATAATGTCTCTTAGTTATGCTCTTTATCCCTGTGATAAATAATCATCCAGCAGACACATACTAGTAAGAATTGGACATCTGTAGCTGACAGTGGATTCATTGTGATTTCCCTTTGATTGTAACCTGTCGCAGAGGTGAAGACGATGATGATGAAGAGTGGGAGGACACAGACGAAGAGGGCGATTTTGACTCTGAAGGTGGCTTGTCAGGTGACGAGGAGGAGGGTGGCCGGGGCCGTGAGTTTCTGTTCATGGACGAAGAGACGAAGAGTCGATTCACTGAGTACTCCATGACGTCGTCTGTGATGAGGAGGAACGAGCAGCTTACTCTGCTGGACGACCGCTTTGAAAAGGTGAATTTTTATCTCTTTGGATTACTGAGTTCAGGCACACTCCTTTAAAAGAAGAAACAGTTATTGATTTTAGATATGTTCGAAGCCAGCTAGATTGACATCCATGAAGACATGCAGATTACAAAACAGATGTAAAAGGAACATCTGTTTAGTAACAGCGCTACAACCATAGGAAATCTGCAGGGATTAAAACATGCAGAAACACAATAACTATGGAAGTGTATTTGTTTGTAAATGCATTGAAAAAAATGCATTCATCATTGTGTGAAAAGGTGCCAGATGATCACTTACAGAGGTTTAAAAAGAAAGACACGAAAGAGGACACAAGACCAGGTCACAATTAAAGCATGGGGCAGGAAAAAACAAACCGATTAAAACATAAAAATGAATGAAATGTTTGCTGCTTACCTGTTTATTTGTTTTTTGCAAACTATTAAATAGCGAATCTTTATCTATTTAATGGCATTTGCCACAGGTTGTTGCTGATGACAAATAAATATTTGAATAAACTTGTGACAGTATTTGTGCAGTTGAAACACATTTTTACGTCAGCTGTGTGTTTGTGTGCGTTTCTAATGTCATACAATTGTGACAGTTGTTTTCCAACCATCTTCTCAGATTTGGATTTTAACTCTATTAATGTTGGATAGATTTTGAACAAATGTTAATGATATTCATGAATCATAACCATATCATACCAACACCAAACACAAGTTTAACACCACAATTTCATCAAGGTATCATAATATTGGGACAATATTGTTAAAACAAACTATTAAACAGCCAAGAGAATATAAAACAAAAACATTTAAAACCAAAGTTGAAATAAAGACAGTTATAGGATTTAAGAGTAATAGTCACAGTGCTGTGATATAATTAAAAGATATATTAGAATGTTTTATGAGTAAAGTTATAACAAATTGTCTGAGATCATGGTCATGGCTTTTATTTTGAAGGTGCTGATATTTTATTGTCTGGTGTCTGACCTCGATACATTTATAAATTACATATTCAGTTTGTTGGCCACTAGGGGGTGACTAAAGGTTTCCTTATTAAGTGGTGACTGTCCTCACTTGTGTGTTTCTCTACATGTTAAATGTGTTAAAGTTTCAAACACACTTTTCTTTGTTTGTGTCTATGCTTTCAGTTTTTTGAACAGTTTGACGACGATGAGATTGGCGCTCTCGATAACGCAGAGCTGGAAGGATTCATTGAACCAGACAGCGCTCGCCTGGAAGAAATTATTAAAGACTACTTCATACAGAAAGAAAAGGAGTGAGTTTGTTTTGATCTTTGAGGGATTTATTCGGGATTAAGAAATTTAAAAAAAGCTGCATCAGACAGATTTTTCTTCCTTAAATGTACCTTTACGTGACAGAGCTGAATCATTTTGAATGTCTTGTTTTTTGGTTCAGATACCTGAGACCTGATGACCTGGGTCCCAAAGAATTACCTTCCCTAAAGGAAGAGGAAGATGAGGAGGAGGAGGAGGAAGAGACGGAGACTATTGTTGTGGAGGCTCCAGAAGAAAAGTGGGACTGTGAAACTATCATCAGTAAGTTTATTTGAACTTTCCTCACTTCTACCCCTGGAAATCCTCTTTAATGTAATTTCTTTATAAAGATTCAGTAGCCTAAACAGACCCAACTAACACGTGAAATGTCACATCTTATCCTCCTTTTCAACTAGTTTAAATGAGTCCCAGAGGTCCCCAAAACATGTCTTTTGAAGTTTCTTTCCAAAAAATAAACTCTGATCCTGTATTTGCCTATAAACCTGTCGATATCAGCCCCAGGAACAGGCTGTTTCTGTGTCTATAGCTTGACATGCAAATCAGCTGTGACTGACCACGCCCCTGGGGAATGCAAGGCAGACGGAGAGGGCAGTCTGCGGAGTCCATATGTATTTGTTTTCTCTCTCTCTCTCTCTCTCACTCTCTAACTCGCATGGCTGGGGGGCGGTGAGCACAGCATGATACAATATTATTTAATTATTATTCCTGTAACCGTCTTTGATTATGGTGTGAGACTGAGTGATTAAAGTTTGACCTGCTGTGGGTCTTATCACTTTGCAGGAAGTAGTATAGATACATTTATATTGTCAATGAACAAATACAAAACAAGATAAAACGTGTTGCAGCTGCAAATAGGGTTCACCAAGGCAGAAAGTTAAGGGGTTAGTCACACTGTAATTTGTCAGTCAATTCATATTTATTTGAAGGGTCAGTGAGAGTGAAGCAGGTTTCACTGTACATGAGAAGGAGAGGTGGTCGCTTAACCAGATGTCGTTTTTTAGCCTAGTTAACAGTTAGGGTTTTTTTTTTTATCAATAGTTGAAATCTTATGGGTGTGTCCATGAAACTTATTGGGTCACTGGTTGACTCATTCAGTGAATAATAAAATACAAATCAAAGTCTGAAATCATTTTGAATAGAGATAAATGTAGTTTGTGTCATGCAGCCTCATTTCTGACGGTTCAGAAACTGCCTTCACTTTGAAATTTAAACATTAAGATATGAAAGTAGGTTTACTTTTTTTGACTCAGCATTCTAAACAATATTGTATGTTTAAGAGTCATTGTGTGATACAGAATCCTTAATCATTGTAACACCCTGGCTTAGATTATAAGAAAATAAAACAAAAATACAGAATTAGTTTATTTTAAGCTTTGAGAAAATGTCAAAATATATATTTCTGTTCTCAGTTTTTTCTTATTTCTAGTGTTTGTTGTCTTCTCCAGGTACATATTCCAACATATACAACAGACCCAAGGTCATTGCGGAGCCCCAAAAGGTAAGAAAAACACCTCCTGTTTTAGTTTTGCTATCTGATCTGATTTATATGAACACACAAAGTATGTGAGGCCAGTAAGTAGAATGAAACGCCCGCTGACCAATCACATGCCTAGATCGAAGCGCTCTGTGAGACGGGAGGAGGTGGAGAGAGTATGATTTTTAAGTTAGCCTATATATGAATAAATGTAGTTTTTATTTGTGCTTTACTAATATCAGTACAAAAAAACACCTGAGCCTTATCAAAGCGTACTAATGTTTTTAATAAGGCCATATTTTCATATTTGTTTTTACCGGTAATTTCTTCCATGGCACTCCATTTGTTACTTTTGGCTGCGTGTGCAGTTGTCACACATCCATCACAGTGTGAATTTTCCCTGTTGAACAGGCTGAGGGTAGGACATGCAGGCAGGACATGGCATTAAAAAGACATGCGGTTGTAATATTCACAATATATCCAAGATGGCGGCCAAAGCAGAGTCGAACCCTATAATGACAGTTCTTTGCCTTTATATCACTTTTAATTGAACGTGTTCACAGTATCAATGAACAAGTGGAGAAGAAAACACTTGCAAGCAGTAAATACAATGAAGCATCGGCATCACACATCGGCATAAAGTCGTGCTGAAAATCGTTTATCGCCATCCTACAAATGTAGGCAGTGAATGATCAATCCGTCTAAGTAACAGAATTTTCACATGTAAGGAAACTGAACTGCTTTCTTCAAACCTAAAACTGAGGTTTGAAAACAAGGAGCAAACTCTGAGGCTCAATGTTGAAGTGAACATCATAAACCAAACAGCTCATTACCTGAATGTTGTTTTTGAACACAAAATGGATATAAAATCAAGGCAGAGTTTGAGAATATTTAAAGCTCTATACAAAGAGCGTTTTTTTAAAAGCTGCTTAAATAATTTAAATTAACAATGAAAATATGTGAAATTAGAAATTGTTCTTTGTATAAACTAATTTGTGAAGTTAAAAAGGTGCAACAAAAAGTTTGATTTTGGGGGTCTTAGTAAAATGACATAAAACCTTTTTTTTTTTTTTTAAAAGAAGGGATTTTTAAATTGTTGACTTTAAATAATACCAACCCACTGTTTTTATTTCTTCCAGCTGAAGCCGATCCGTGTGTCCCAGAAGACGGGATTCCCTCTGGAGGTCCTTCCTGCCAGAGGTCCGACCACCAAGCAGGTGGAGCGCATGACCAGGATCAACGACATAGATCTGCCTCGAGTCTCCACACAGCCCCGAGAAAAGGACGAGAGCAAAGAGGAGAGAAAGGCAAGGAAACAAGCCATCAAAGAAGAACGCAAGGTGAGAAAAGGGGGAAGGAAAAAATTACATACAGAGGATATGTTCAACAAATCTTTCTCCTTTTTGTCTCTATGTGCAACTGTGTACCTCACTTTTATATTATTGAAAGGGACAAACTAAGACAGGTGATAACTCCAAAGATCAGTAAAACACAATGATCCCAGAGGAGCTTTGGCCATCATTACCGGGTTATTCCCTTTTAGCCAGCGGTTAGCAAGAAACGACTTCCATCCAAGACTTCTTTTCCACGCGCTGCACCGTCTTAAAGTCCAATTTAGCAATCTGAGGAGTGAACATGTTTTTACATCACAACTGGTTCATTACATCCTCTGGAGTAGCGTCGGTTTATCTGTTTCTGATGAGTCTCAGTTTAACTGTAAATAGTAAGTTAAACAGAGGCTTCTTCACCCTGGCTTACTGTAGCGATATGAACCCGAGAAAGAAGCAGGTGTTCTTGTGATCTAGCTGCAGTTTGCTGAAATAACAACACCATGATGCTGATTTGTAAGAAGGAAGAATGTTTGTTAAATGGAGGACAGACATTATTTCTGATGCATTTCAAGAAGTCAGGGAATCTAAATGCTGATTGGTTCCCTTAGCACAGCGTCAAGCAGATTGATCACATGAATGTTTGATGTAGAACAGATTGCTAAACTTGAATGCAGTTATCAGGTTATAGAGATGATTTGTTGTCAGATTAACGCCAATGGAAGCTGTGATGTCATCACAGGGGATTGTGTTCCGCCTGCTTTTGTTCTCTGTATGGACTGTTTTTCCTGCATACACCAAAGCATGCTGTCGTGATTGGTCATTACTGCTACAAAGATACTACAAACAGAAACCTTCTCACTCTATATTTGGGGGTCTGAATTTCAGAGTGTTTTTTTTAATCAAATCTTTGTTTCAAATCTGAAGTATTGGCTTATTTTATTAGATATATAAAGATATCCTCAAGTGTCTTAGAAGAGTTACAACCTAATTTATCTGGAGCGCTGGATTAGATCAGTTGATGGAGCAGGCGCTCATGTACAGAAGCTACAGTCCTCATCACACTGCTCACAGGTTGGACTTGTGAGCCCGATGCTGTGTGGTGCATGTCATGTCCCTCTCTCTCCCCCCACATTCCCTGTCCAAAAAAATAATCACTACTCTGCTTCATCAGGACTGTGCAGGTGTGGTCTGATCAAATGTGATTGACAGTGACCTGATAACATCAACAAATAATCTCACGTTTGTCATTACATTTTGATTCAAATCTTTCTTAATCCTCTTTGATAATAATCATCTTTTTCTTCGTCACACACTTTAAACCTGTGAAATGAAGGAAGGAAAAACACACAAACAGGAATATCTCCTGTAAAAAATAGACTTTATCATTCACCTTAGTTTCTACTTTTATCCACAGAATAATCTTTTTATAAAAACAGACATTTAGGATTGTGTTTGTCCAATGTGTGATATATACAATCCTGTGTGTTGGCTCTTTCTTGATTCCCATGAACACAATAACTTTAGTGTACCGTATTTTCCGCACTATAAGGCGCACCGGATTATAAAGCGCACCTTCAATGAATGGCCTATTTTAGAACTGTTTTCATATATAGGGCGCACCGGATTATAAGGCGCATAGAATAGAACGTGTTTACAACTGAACAAGGCTGGGAGATATTGTGAATATTCACAATAACTCAACGTTGTTCAAACGTTAATGTGCATATTCACAATATCTCCCAGCCTTGTTCAGTTGTAAACACGTAAAAGAAACACAGTCTGATACCGCTAATTCAAACGTTAGTGCATAACTCAACATTGTTCAGTTACGTATAACACGTAAAGCTCACTTTTTCAGTTCATTCCCCGTCCACGAATCCCTCGAATTCTTCTTCTTCAGTGTCCGAATTGAACAGTTGGGCGAGTACGGCATCCAACATGCGCCGTGTACAACCAGTATGGATCAACCAATTAACCAATTGATCCATATATAAGGCGCTCCGGATTATAAGGCGCACTGTCGTTTTTTGAGAAAATTAAAGGCTTTTAAGTGCACCTTATAGTGCGGAAAATACGGTATTTTGTATTGTGTCCTACATCGACTGTTATGCTGCTCCATATACCCACTAGAGAACAAAAATCTGGATTCATCCACTGCTGAAAATAGTCCAAACAAATGCTGTATTTCCTCCTGTAATTCCACATTATTCAGACTTCTTTATTTATTCATTTTGTATTGTATTATTGTTATTTCCACGTTTGATGTCTTATCCTTTTACAAAAACATGTCTTTATGGTTCTCCTGTGTCTCTTTGTAGAAACAGGTCTTAAACATTATTTATAACTGGAAAGACCTTTTAAAGACAAAGTCTCTAATTTCACTTCACCTCTGTTTGAACAGGAGAGGAGAGTGGAGAAGAAAGTAAACAAGATGGCGTTCAAAGAAGAAAAAGTCAGACAGGAGAAGCAGATGTTGAGCCTGAGAACAAACGTTCAAGGCCTGAAGCTTTAGCAGCCTCTCCCCCTGCAGACTGTTTATCGTTGAATGCTTCATCAGGGGATCAAGCTGCTCTTCACTTCAGATGAGCTAACAGGAGGATAACATCATCCCCAAAACAAGAGGACAGACGGGGTGCTCAGACTCTTGGGATTTCCTCCAGTCATCAAGAGATAAAGTTCTTCTAACTCAAATTATATGCAAGAAGTTTGAGTACAGTAAACTAACAACAGTTAGTAATCCAGGAGTACTGAAGGCTGGGTAATAAAACGCTTTTCTGAACACGCAGTATTTCAAACTTCTGAGCCAAAAGCTTGCATTCAAATTGGTTTTTTTTTATGATAACTTTGTTTTATCATCATCTGTTCAAATCCTGATATAAAACCTAAAACTTGGGCAAATTTAGAGAATGTTTTCTTTTGTTGCTGCTCAGTGTTGAAAGAAGCTCAAAAATGTTGCACAATTCTGATACTGGATAAATTTAGACTGATCAAGCTATACACTTAAAAAGATAACCAAATCAAGAAAAACCAGTGCTATAAAGGAGACTTCACAATACAGACTTTGGCCACAGAGGGGAGCCAATAACTGAAATATCCTTGCAATTACTTTAAATTTAGTATTTAATATGGGATTCTTTAGGTTTGATCTTGGTTTTTTTTGGTCATTATTTGTGATAGGACAGCTAAAGATGGACAGGAAATGACAGGAGATAGGAGTTGTTTCACTACCACTGCCTACATTTGTTATTTAGTTAGGGTTAGCTCAGATCTAACAGAACCCTAACACAATCTAATGAATCAATACAGAATCAGATCAGAAAGGTAAATTCTCTTTTTAACAGAGTGGTGGCTTTGGAGAGTGATGCAGTCGGTGGATGTTTTTGGCCTAAAAAGAAGGTTGTACCTTAATAAGACATATTCCTGTAGTGATCAACTCCTTTATGCTGTTAGACATTTTTAAGACAAGACCTGCCTTTCAGTAGTAATTCATTCTGGTGCATTTCCACAAACCATTGAGTTGATGTCAGTTGTGCCTGTTTTTAAGGCTGTACGCTGAAGCAATCTACTGGAGTAACTTCAAAACCTTTGGCAGTTGACTGGATATCGATTCTGAAATATATAAAAAGGTTAAAGATTGTTTAATGATGTCCAATTTGTTTGATGAATTTGCACCTCAAAGGAAAACTTGATTATGAAGAAGTATCAGGGGCCAGTGGGTAAATTGAGCAGCAGTTATTGTCAAATGTATTCTTGCATGTAAAAATATACAACAATAGCAACATGGGGTAAAAGCACCTGTAGAATATGTTCACAAAATGGTAACACACCTAATCATTTCATACACACAAGAAAAACACACCCCTTAATAAACCTGTTTTACAGGTTGCAGGTCACCTGATAGTTAACAGTCCCTGTGTTGAGACTGGTGAGTTTTATCACTATCAGTAAGGTTGAAAGGTATTTATAACATTTACAGGTCTGCTGTCAGGAGGGGAAAGCCCAGAAATAATCCACATCATAACAACCAGGAAGAGTCTTGACTAAAGGTCCTAAAATGCTGGAATGTTTTCATTTCCTTATTTTGCCCATTGGTTTAAGATGTTTGATACATGAACAAAAATATACAAATAAAAGATTCAACGCTTGTATCATCGGTGCATAAATAAGCTTCCTCATTATCTGGAATATCTACGTACCTTGCTATCAAGAGTTTCTTCGGAAATACTTTCTGTGGAGGAAATAGTTGCTCAGAAAATTTGTGAAAGACGGTGTTTTCTGAATTATTCCTAGAAATGTATTTAAATTTGAGATTAAGCCACCTTCTCAGCCTCATCAACAGTATCAAGTAGACAAATTAATAAAGTATAATCTTAGGTCTCCTCCCCCTGATTTGGGGACCTTAAATTCAGTCCACTGAGGCAGCTGCACCTCCAGAAATTCTTCTACAGATCACTAATGAACATTATAAACATTGTAAGTCTAATTTCTGTGCAAGTTCTCTCTCTGGAAATGTAATAAATAAAACCCATTCCCCTAACAAGCTCTTGTCCCACAAGTATATCTGCTGGTGACTCAGGGCAAGAAGTATTTAATAAATCTGCTTTTAAATCAGGAAAGGGTCTGGGCCTGATGTACTTAAACATCAGAAGTCTGTGTAATCAGCTTGAATTAGATCAGTTGAAATGTTTGTTTCAGGAACCCTGACATCCTTGTTCTGACTTAAACCTGGCTTAGTCAGAGCATACCTGACTCTGAGGTTTTGTTATACAACTTGTACAGAATTGACTAGAGTTGGAAGAGCTTTGCTGTGAAGACATGTTTGTCTCTTCCTCTTTTAAAAGTTGTTACTGTAACTGACTCCATTGAATTCATTGCTCTAAAACCTTTACCTTTCTAGCAATAGTTAACCCAATGTTGTGGGTCTGTACAGACCAACCTCAGCCATCTCCCCAGTACAGTTTCTGATTTAGCTGACTTACTTTCTCAGCTTAACAGCTCTGACTTGTTGGACTTGTTAAACCTGAACTGGTTGTCAAATGATTCAGACATCAATGAGATATGTGGTAGTCTCGCATTTTAACTATGAGCCAACTAGACCTAATTTGAAGGATCCCTCTAAATCTACGTTAATTGATCTTATTGTGTGTAATAAGAGGGACAAAAGTATTGCCTCTGGAGTTTTCTGTGTTGGCATGAACGATCACTGCCCTATAGCCTTTGTCAGAAGTGCTAGACTGAATAAACCAAGCTCTAGGATTGTTATCAAAAGACAATTAAAAAGTCTTAAAAACAGTGACCTTGACAGCAATATAAATTAAACTGCTGAAATATCATATACAGAACATGCACTCGATTTTTTCTCAAATTCACTTCTTGCTATTAGTGATAAACATGCTCCCTTTAAAAAAGTAGGATTAAAAATAGATCAAGCCCATGGTTTTCCACAGAACTACCTGTCCATTTCCAAACTGTCGCATCTTGCTAAAGTTCTCAAATCATTGGTTGATAATAAGATCAAATAATTCCTCTCCAGTTATCATGTTTTAAGTCCATATCAATCTGGGTTCAGAACCAGTACTGTCGCTGCTGTCGCCTCTGTTACAAATAACAATTGCTGCTGTTAACAAGGGAAATATTGTGCTGATCTCTTCGTACATTTACCAAAAGCGTTTGATACTGTTGACCATACTCCGCTCCTACTGAAGCTAAGTGAGGTTTTGACTCTGTATCCTGTAAATGGTTCCAGGACTACCCGTCACAGACATCTGTGTGTTGTGCTGGGAAATATTGGTTCTGTTTTTTAAAATTGTCTAAGGGAGTTCCGCAAGGCTCAATTCTGGGTCCTGTTTTATTTACAATACAATATTACACCTGCTATAACAAATAGTAACACCCACCTGTTTGCCAACGATACAGTTCTGTACTGCTTTGCCAACACTGCACATTCAGCATTCAAACCCTCCAGCAAGCTTTTTATCATTTACAACATGCCTGCGACCTTGCAGATCTTGGTATTCACATCACCACTTTGACAGGAAACAAAATACAAATAAAGGTTGAATCAATTAATTCATGTTGATAGCTTTTCAAATTGGACTTTCTGAATTTGCAGTAAAATTGGAGGTGGACATTTCTCGAAACCCTGGGCAAATAAAAACAATGCTATCTTAATATTTTTTTCTTGTATTATTTTATTTAAATAGACCTTTGAAATATATTTGTAAAGATAAGAACATGCCCTTTCTGTAATAGATGAACAACAGTTTTTCAGTGCACAAAAACAAAAAAAAGTTACATCTGATTTCATAAATTCTGAGGCATAAAATATTTTTAAGCATATAGGAGCTGCTTTTGTGACTGTGTGCTGCTGCATCTGATAAAAAGCAATTAGAGTTAAGCAGCTGAATCTGTAGCAAGACAGCATACAGATGAAGGTGACTGGATGATCACCAGTTTCTCTCTAAGTCAAAAGGCAGTTTTAAATGGCACACTGTCTTTTTAATAAAAATTTTCCTGATTCTCCATCAATCAGCTTCAAGGCAAACCAACGATACCCTTAAAAATAGTTTGAAAAAGTTGTTAAAAAGGTAGATTTGGGATCCTTGTGCATCCTTTTTTTCATGAGCCATTTGTAGGTTGTTATATGTAGCAGTTGCATAAAATCCTGAAAAGTGTGTCTGGATGAAGAGGAGTTTCTCCTGAGCAGCAACATGCATTTTGCACTTTTCAATGCAAAAAACCTTGAAACTTGACATGAAATACAAACTCCCTCCATACTTTTCAGGAGTCTCTGGGCAAGGCACTAAATCCCTAACTGTCCTGGATTAACCTTTGTTTGTTCAAAATCACAACACAGCAGTCCTTGATTCCCTGAGTTAAAATCATCCAACGAAACATTTAATCCCAAAAACACTCGTAGGACAGTTGTTTCATTCTTTTTTGGAAACCTTGTCCAGCAGCAGAATATGTGGGGAGTCATAGGGGGACCTTTCCTCTGTTTTCACTGAGTCGTCTGCAGAGTCATCATCTGACCTGCTGCACTCCAGCTCCTGGTTTCTGTTTTCTAAACATCTTCCATCCCTGTAACAACCGTACTGATAATGGACATCTGATCCATCGTTGCTACCCTGCAGGTTGTCGTCGTCGTCCTCATAGCTGACTGACGGAGTCTCACTGGGTTTGTTTTTGATTAGTATGACAGCATTGTACTTTTGTATGTAGTCATTCCTAGTAAAACAATGTTTCCTGATGTCTGTGTGGGGTTTCTTCAAAAGAAAAAGAAAAAAAAGAGTTTAAAATCAACCATAGAAAAAAGTATTTTATAGTTTTACCTCTTTGTCACCTTACCAGAACGTTGGGTAGATTGGGTTCATCCTTCTTAAATGTCCAGGACTTTGTCAAACAGATAAACACTATTATCACGCTGACTACGGTGAAAGTCACAAGCAGCAGTACAATAAGAAGTATCACATGGATATCTGCAATCAAAAAAAATATTGGGTTTTGGTTTATTGTTTGAACATTTTATGGAGAGATGATTTTGACCTGCTCTTGCTGAAACTTTGGCAGATTTTAAGATGATTTATGCAACGCAAACTGTTCTAGGATCAATGACTAACAAGAAGAGTTTCAAAATGGTAACGGTGAAGAACAGCAAAGCAGGAAAATATGCAAAGAATCTACCTCTTCTTTGATCTGTTGGTTTCTTGTATTCTACAAATGAGGCACAAAAAAACCAAACAGACAAGGTCAGGACAACGACTCCAAATTACAGTAAAAAAAAAAAAAAAAAAAATAAGACAAATAAAGACAGCAAAATAAGACATCAAAAGACACACATCATACTACGAACAGAAAAACTACAAAACTATATGATTTGGTTTCTTTTTCTAATGTTGCATGACTTTGATGTTTTGAATTGTTACCTTCAATTCAAAACGATCCACTCAAACATAACTGAACTTTTAAGTCAGGTCAGCAGAAGATGAGCAATTTCTATGCCTTGGAATCTAAAATGACAATTTTTTTCGAGTTTGGTAGCTTTGCAAAGAGCAATGTCACGACTGTTTTTGGTGTAGTGCTCTTTATGTTGCCTGTTAACAAATCACATTAACACGTTTTTGAAGAAATCTTCCAGTTCAGACTTACCAGATGTCGTTTCGGGACAGATACGACCCGTCTCGTTGAATTCGACATAGCGAATGCCTTTTCTGTCATACAACCGTCCTCTCAGTGTGACGCACTGGTCCACATCCTCAGGATAAGTGATCTCATGTTGGCAGTTTTTCTGATCCCCTAGGCATGTCCCTGTAACCATTTTCTAACAACCAGAAAAAAATGAATTAGTATCCTCATTCATGTTCTTTTGATATTGAAGCAACAATGATGCATCACTTTGGGTGGGAAACATGGTAGACAGTTTTTGATTATCATCGCCTTTCATAATTCAACATGTGGTGTTAAACGGGTTCTTGACATGAAATCCCAATAATAACTTCATTATAATCACCATCACAGTTCTTGCAGAGGACACAGACTTCAGTGGTTAAATGTTATGCTGTTTGAATCTACAATTCTTTATTTTATTAGATATAAATAAAAGCTTTGTTAACTATTAAAGCATTTTTCCAAATAATTCATAATGGCATATTAATTATAAAATGTTTTCAACAGAGAAGACAGTAATTTCTTTATATCCAGAGTCTTTAAAGATAAATATTTGGTGTCACAATCTGTATATAGCCCAGATGAGTAGATCGAAGACTGTAGTTGCAATAATAACAATTGATTTGAAGACTACAGGTTAAAAGCCTCCAGTTTGTGGTTTTTTTGGCTACCATAGAGAAAAAAAAAAGACCATATTTGGAGGAGAGAATAGAGTCGAGAGAGGCAAGGAGGTTTTGGAGTGAGGACTACTGTCTTTTAGCATCTCGCATTTTATAACTTTTTTCTGTGAAATTTAAGTTCTTTATCTAAAAGGTTTATAATTGGGATGCTTATTTTCACAAGTGAAAAACAGGCTTTCACATAATGTAGCCTGAAGAAAATTTTTATATTTGACTTTACAGTGTTTGTTAGTTCAATCAAAAGCTGAACAAGACATTTCAAGATGTCACTGGGTCATTTAATTAACAATCACAGGTACCCAGTCCTCCCTTGCTTTAAGGTCTATTACAGGGATTGCCCCTTGTCACCGGTCCTGTTTGTGATTTTCATGGACAGGATCTCAAGGAGTAGCCGGGAAGAGGAGGGCCTCAAAATGTCATCTCTGCTTTTTGCAGATGATGTTGTTTTGTTGGCCTCCTCAAGCAGACATTGGGGCAGTTTGCAGCCGAGTGCGAGGCGGCTGGGATGAAGGTTAGCACCTCCAAGTCCGAGGCCATGGTTCTCTGCCGGAAAAAGGGGGATTGCTCTCTCCGGGTGGGGAGTGAGTCTTTGCCCTGAATGTAGGAGTTCTAGTATCTCGGGGTCTTGTTCATGAGTGATGGTAGGATGGAACGTGAGATCGACAGACAGATTGGTGCAGCGTCAGCAGTAATGCAGGCGTTCGCCTGCATTACTGCTCTCGATTTACAAGCTCTCGATTTACCGGTCGATCTACATTCCAACCCTCACCTCTGGTCATGAGCTGTGGGAAGTGACTGAAAGAATGAGATCGCAGATACAAGCGGCCGAAATGAGTTTCCTCCGGAAGGTGGCTGGGCTCAGCCTTAGAGAGTGGGTGAGGAGCTCGGACATTCGGGGGGAGCTCGGAGTAGAGCCGCTGCTCCTCCACATCGGAAGGAGCCAGTTGAGGTGGTTTGGGCATCTGTTAAAGATGCCTCCTGGACGCCTCCCTTTAGAGGTTTACCAGGCATGGCCAACTGGGAGGAGACCCCAGGGCAGACCCAGAATGCGCCGGAGGGATTATATATCCCGTCTAGCCTGGGAACGCCTCAGAATCCCCCAGGAGGAGCTGGAAAACGTTGATAGGGAGAGGGAAGCCTGGGTTGACTTACTGCGCCTGCTACCACTGCGACCCGACCTTGGATAAGCGGAAGACAATGGATGGATTGACGGATACAGGGGTTCCCAAATTTTTTGGTCCGCAACCCCAAAAAATAAGAGTGCTAGAGACTGGGGACCCCCACTGTCCCTGGAGGTGGTTAAAGCATTAAAAGTTGCACACAGCAGTAAAATTAGACAGCAGTTAGATTTTTGTGTAAAAATTTTTAAATAATGGGTAAATATACAATCTTAAGTCGTTTTTAATGTGTATTTGTTTTTGGAAGGCATCTTCACTACGATGAGAAGATATGAATGTGATACTTTTAAATGCACCAGTCCTCAAAATGCAGTGCATCCTTTGGAAATGCTTCTTTCTTATCGAACTTCTATTAAACCAGCGGTATTCCCATTGAGGTAAAAAAAAATATATATATATATATATATATATATATATATATATTTATTTTATTTTTTTTTACAAGTGATTCCTGTGAAAGAGATAACTTTCTTGAATCTTACACCGTCTTGAGTGGTGACGTCGAATTCAAATTTCCTGACCACCTGCTGCAGTTCTCTGTAGAAGTGGAGAGGGTTTCTGAAAGTCACTGTGCCAATTGAGTCGTTCACTTTCAGATCCACGGGAGGGAAGACTAATTTACCTGAGAAAAGATAACATTTTTATATTTTAGTTTTACACTAAAAGGTGAAACTGAATAATTTCCATGAACATGTCCATCATCCTCTTCTTACTGGAACCACACATGTTGCTGAAAATATTTGTTTTCACTTTCAGATTGACTTACATTTTATATGAGAAGTCTTAAATTCGTTAAAGGTGAAAGTTTCAGACTCTACTGTTTCAGACTGGTTTCCTCCCAGTATGGCTGTAACAGAAACAGAATGGACTTCCATGTAGCGTTCTTCAGATCTCCATACAAACTGACTCAGATCAAAGCGATGGTCAGTGGTTTCTTGATTTTCTTCCCTGAAATATGAAACAAAAAAATGTGTCAGTTTCACATAAAAAGCACACAAACAATACTTTTCAAAATATAATAATAATAATAACTTTATTTGTTTAGCGCTTTTTAAAGACAACGTCTTACAAAGTGCAGAAGAAAACATAACAACACATAAGAACCCGAAATCACAACAGAAAATCATGACAACAACGCAACCCACAGAAGAGACACCCAACCAATAACAACAAAACCTCGACAGTGAAATAACCCCAACAAAAATCTGACCAACATCAGAACCCACACATCAGAATTCAAGCAACAATAACTCATAATAAAGCAACACAGCAACATAGGTTGAGACCAAGAGGACTGAAGATGTAAGATAAACGAGGGATTAAATGACAAACAATAAGAAGTAAGAGCATCAAGAAGAGATAAAAACAATAAAACACAGTTAGAAGCTAGAAATGAAGATAAGAGAAATATTAAGAAGAGATAGAAAAAAAGTAAAAAAAATACATAATGAAATAATAATAAAATAAATAATAAAAGGAAATAAGACATCAAACCCATAGGAGGGGGTATAAGCTAGAATGAAGTAAACAATAAAAACAGCCGACGCATAAAAAGATTAAAGTCAAATACAAAAGCAATAGAAGCAGTAAAAGGTTCTGAGCTCAATAAAAAGAGATGCAAGCAATAAATCGACATGAATCAGGATGTTAAAGAATAAGATAGACTAAAAGATAAAAGAAGGTAACAGGAAATAAGAAGAAGAAGACGACATCACATAAACGCACGTCTATCTAAGTGAGTTTAAAGAAGAGATTTAAAGGAAGTCACTGATTCTGCTAGCCTTATCTGCTCGGGCAGGTCGTTTCAAAGCCGAGGGGAGTAAGACGCTTTAAGACGCTTGCATTACAAATAAAAGCACAAAATAACAAACATAGCAACATTAAATCATGAAATTCTCAGTTTGATCTCTTATCATATCGACGACAGAGGCGATATAAGAGACTGATCTACAAATGTTATCCTCAAAACAAACACTTTAGTAGTTTTAACTACCAACCATATTTTTGCAGTGGAGAATAACTGAGCTTTGATGCTCACAAAGAAGAAACAGAGACAAGTGCATAGAACTGGGTAGGGATGATAGGGACCTGTCCATACCAATATTTTGCAAATACTAATTTTGTCCCAATATTTTTCTTTTTTCTATTAAATATGAAAAAATATTTCTGTCCAGCCATTACAATATAAATTGCATTGATACACTCTGAACATGTGGAGGACCTGACAACTGTCACTTGGTCTTTCTTATAAACAGAAACTCCAGACTTCAGTGTGAGATTCCTTCACTTCCCTGATAAATCTGAGATTTATACAGAGCTGAACCACGCTTGATTATCAAATGAACAGTTTTTATTTTTTGTCCCTGCTATTTGTGTGTACGTGCTTGGGACCTTAGTCGCTGTGGGTCACTTACCGGTAAATGATGAAACTCAGTGAATGAGCGTCGGATTAAAAAGCTACAGCCTTCCCATGAAGCATAAACTATATTCAAATACTGGTCAACAGGGGGCAAAGGTTAAAAAGCTACAGGTAAGGGCTCAGTCAGACCTCCTTTGAAACGGCTTGATATGATTCTTTTTTTCAAGGTCTAGTCTTGGTAAGAAAAGACACATCCATAGTGGGTCAACTCAAAAAACAATGTTTTAGTTTGTTTTTTGCTTCTTTGTAAACATGAAATAAATCTTCTTATTGTGGGGAAATCTTAAACTAGAACATGTGCTGAACCTGTTTGCGAGTTAGGTCTACAACTATGCAGATTTTCACATCAGTCTGACTTAAAGCACTAGTGACTAATGAACCAAAAGTCAGACAATTGTAGTAATCCGATCTAATTCTAGTCCTATCTTCAGGTTAATGGGAAATTAGAAATGAATAAAAAATATATATGATCTTATTTAAGGTTTAGAGTAGTTGAATCTTACCCTCTGAATTGCACTCTGAACCTGGTGTTTGGTTGCTGCCGGCTGGCTTGCCAGCTGGCAGTGACGTTGACATTATTGCAGCTCACAGTCAAGTTAGTTGGAGGCAGAACTGCAAGCAAGAAAAGACAAATGAAACATTAATGCACTTGTGGTACAGTAAACTATGCACACAGATTTGTTCTTCTCATTTTAAATGTTGACACGTGTGATGTTAGTTTTGTTCACAAGATTTTTTTTCACAAGGCAACCCTGTCATACAACAACACAGGCAAATGTTGACCTTGCTCTGTATATTCACCATCAAACAGCATTAGACAGGGAGTGGTATGTACTTTGAAACCTAACGATGATAAGGCATCTTTAATGCCTCACACTTTGTCCTGCATAACCACTTTGTCCTGCATAACCACTGTGCTGACAAGTTTGACAGCAATAAGGAAGCTAAGGTGTTTCAGTAGGTATGTGCAGTAACACCCATAACATCACTTGTTTTTTAAATCTTTACAGTAGTCATAGTTTTACAGAAACTCCAGGGAAAACAAAATTTTATTGTTAGTTGACAAAAAGTATAAAAATGACTCGTTTCAAACCTTAGGATCATCACAAATAGGAAGGGTGGAAAATAATTGTTTAAAAAACTAAAGACCAATAGCTCGGCATGTAATTTACTACAATGAAGAAAAATAAATGAGCGTCCTTCCATTAAAGAAAACACAATGAAAAAAATGTTGATGCTCTGTGCTCAATCAGGCATTTCAATTGGAAAAAAAAGGATGCAGTTCTCTGACAGCTGCACTTACTGCCCTTTAGGTATCTTATCCTCTTTTGTACTTTTCCAGTGGACAAAACATAATGCAGGGCACTTCATAGTTCAGGGGGAGAAAACACGATTTAGGGACTTATGAGTTGGCCTTCAAGTAGAGAAAAACAAAAACTATGAATTGCCCTCTTGTGTACCTTACTGTAGGGCCCACGTTGGTGCCCTTTCATGGGAATCTTTTCTGCTGTGGAAACAGATGAAAACTACAAAATCCTTTGCTAAAATGAAGGCTCCTGAGAAGAGTTTTTAGCTGGTTCAGAAACAGTGTGCAATTAATTATATAAGAACATGATTTAACAAGACTGATTCTTTCTATATTGGTATAATTGTCTGGAACTACAGCATGTTTCTTCTCAAGGTGAGATCTTTTGTTACAAAGCATTACTTTAACCTTAATACTTATGAACATTACTTTAACAAGATCTGCAAAGACGTCTCTTAAGGCATGTGTTGTGGTTGAGCTACCGGTTTTCCCTGAAATAAACCATGTGAGCAGGCATTAATCGTCAGTCATTACATGAAATTAAAAATCCCGAGTATCAAGAAACTGCAGAGCATGAAAAAGGATGTGGACATTTTCAGGATGTGTCACTCAGTGTGAACGTAAAAAGGAAAGGGGAACGACACGATGGTTGTTGCTATTTTTAGGACCCTTTTAACTTTACTCATGTCTACACTGGAAATACATTTCAAACAACTTACAATAAAGAATCACCCAGAAAACCAAATGATGAAATGAACAAGAAAATATTGTAATGTAATAAGGAAAACTCTCTTAGTGGAAAAATATGTCATGATTGACGCCCTGTCCCTTAGAGGAAAGTTACAGAGAGTTTGCCCGGTTAATTACTAAACTGATAATAAAAGAAGGCAACAGATTTTTGCCTGAGTTTTGAACCTATATGTTTTATTTTATGGAACATATTTTAAACTCCACAGTAAAAAGCATTTACCCAGGAAAGAAGTAAACCCCCTCCATATTGTTGAACACATATGGCTTAATCCCCAATCTTGCTTTGGTTGTTGTTGTTTTTTTTTTTACTCTTTCTTTGGCTTTCCTCGCTCTATTTGTGTTCTTAGCTCTGTACAACTGTTTAAATAGCCTGAATGTCAGATTTTACCACTAAAATACCTATTCTTCTGATACTGGTCAAAGTGTTTTGGCCCTGAAGGGTTGAGCAGTAGTTTCTCTCTCAATCCTGCTGTCTGTGGGGGAGAGAAGATTCAACAACAGAGGCACAATCTCTAGATTTGATAACAATACTTGAAAAAGGCAAATTTCTGAAAGAAGACGCAGATAGTTTGTGCACATACTTCATTTGCAAAAACGACTGATATTTTTCCGCAAAAGATTTATTTTAATGTGTCTGGATGTTTTAATTGTGATATTTCTTGTCATGTACTAACTGTTGGCAGACTAAGTATTTATGCAGACTGTAGTGCATAAATGCTATAAAATGACAATGATGAAGACAAATATTCATAACAAGGTCCAAGAGTTTAAAAGTTTAGAGACGGTTAAGAGAGGAGAATATACAGCTTTCGTATAAAACAGACAAAGCAGCAAAGCGTAGATGTGACTAGCACAGTTGGTGATTTTAGGTTTACTTCATGAATGACTGAACAGACTAGTTAGTTGACCTAATATAGGTTGGACAGCAATAATATTAAATATTTTAAAGTGTACATTGTTCCAGAAGTTGAATATTTATATTTCATCAAGAACAAATGTACTATAAAAATATATAATTGGATTTTTTTTTTTACAGAAGTAAATCTTGAGATTTTTTAATTGCACAACACATTTTGACACTCTGAACATCTGTGTTTGTTTACATATAATCAGACTGTATTTGTTGTTATTTTCTGATCAAATGAGACTAAAAAAAAAATCAACTTTGACCCTTTCAAACTAATTACAAACACAGATTTGTATTTTAATGACATTTTGCCTCCTTCTTTCATGTTATTCGATAAACAGCCTTAAGTATTCAAAAGTAATACATTAAGTGAAAGAAGTTTAAAATCTAGGAGCTAGACAAGATAATAAAGGAGATATCTGTTATTCTTCAGATATCCACAACCTTCATTTCTACTATCCAGAATAAAAAAAATGTGGCATATCTTCCAGGGAAAATCGATGTTAGATATACAATCCAGTTGTTCCTAGTCGTAATTATGATTAAGAATTTTCAAAGTTGCATTATGAATAACCGAGTTTGTTTTATGAGGGATATCTGAAATTGAAAACACGACGAGTAAGATGTGTATTGTAGATAGGCTGACTGAAATGGGATGTTTCCGTATAGGAAGAAATCTATTGCAGATATCCTGAATGTTCTTTCTGGCAGTATGATGTTGTGGATGTGTTAAAGTAAACGCCCAATACACATGAATGGTAGTGACGCAATGTGTCTTGAAGAATGATGTCGTGGATATCTTTCAAAAATAATTCTTACGAGTGAGAATAGCCTACAGTTATGACAAGGAGACATTTTAGGCTCATCTAACATATCGCTACTGATGGAGTGTTAAATATCTGGAAGTACCTGTGTGAACCCCACGTACAAAACACATCTAAACCCTTTATTTGAAGTCATAATTTAACACAATAAAAGAAGAAGCTCTGTATTCTCACTGAGTCTGGATACTCACCAATCTCAGCTGAAACTCCGCTGACCAGGAGGAGGAGGGCCCTGAACGCACCGCCCGGTAGCATATCTCAGGCCTCTACTGTCCAGGTATCAAACACAACAATCCTGCTTCCTTCTCAACCCCGAGGAGCCCCTCCCCCCCAAAAAACAAGTCCTTAACGAGCCCTCAAACACATACCCACAAACTTTAACACAACAACAGATTGAAGTGTATCGACAGCGACGTTCCTGATTTGTGTCTTAAACTATTTCCTACTGACAGCCGTGTGACTCACATCTTAACCTCGTGTTATATGTATGAAGACAGTCGTAGGCTACCTGGGCAATCAGGAAAAACCCAAACACACCTACATGACGTCAGCGGAAATTGTGATGTCTGCACTGTTTGATTTTCAGAACAAAAGATGAATTACTTGGAAGGAGAAAATATATAATGAATATACCTACAATATATAATACATAGACCAACTCAATCAAGAACTAGCCTATACCTATTTTTTAACATCATTAATTTCTGAATTTAATAGAAAAATACAAATAATGGTTGTAAATGTTAGGCTACAGGACTCCCAACAACAGTCAGCATATAGACCAAGGCTATGTTTTGAAAAAAGAAGAAAAAAGCAAGGGATAAAAAAAGCATCCTCACAAATAATGCACTAGATGAATAGATTAGCAATGATCCAAATTGTCCTATAAATTCAAAATGTTGGCCTTTGTATATTTATTTGAAAAAAAACATGGTATTATAATTGTGATAACATATAAGATATCCAATTAAATTGTGTTGCCCTTCACTAAAATTTAACTAACCTCAAATATCCAGGATTTAGTTATTTTGAAGCCAAAATGAAAAAAAATTCTTCAGATTTCCATTCCTTTTATTTTTTATTTTATTTATTTTTGGGCCCAGGTGAACCAGTTCATGGGGAAAGCTGATGTCTGAAGCCACCCTCAGTTCACCCTGAAATAGACCGACATTTCCTCTAGAGGTCAGTTTTAAACTTTTTTCTTCTTTTTAGTTGAAATATTTATAAACGCCATTTTATGTGTTTGTATTGAACCATGTTTCTCTTTTATGTTGAATTCATGTAAGTCTGAAGCAGATTGAATGTCCATGTTTGGGGTTTTAAACAATTCTACTTGTCTTTCTTTCCACAAAATAACCACAATACATAGTATGCAGGGAAGCTTCAAGCCGTGCATCACCCCTCGCTCCTCTCCAGCTCCATTTCTGTGTCAAACACTTCAGGCAAATAAAAAACAAAGACTGTTTCAGCCAAAATGCAAAACTCATGGCTGGAGGATTTATTGCTTGGCTACCTTGGGATTGTCATGTTGCTATAAAGGCAATCTTACGAATGTGTTTTCCAGCCCTTGGTTTCATTAAATGACACTATGGGATGACTCTTCATTTATTTTCTGAAAGAACACTAGGACCAACGTTTTTTGATTTTTTTGCTAGCCAATTTTTAGCATCAGTATCACTAACAACTTGGATTATGGGCTAATGCTTTCATTAAAGTTATTTTTACACAACCTAAATATTAAATTAATAATAAAAACCCCAAACTCAAGGATTCAGAATTATAATAAAAACTTAGAGCTACAATAAAGCATGAACATGAAAATAGTTCAATTGTAAAAATGTCCCCTGACTTAAATATTGGTAATGATTTTTTTGTGTAATTATTGAGACAATGTTGCTTCTTATGATAACTCCATTGTCCAGTTGTTTTCATTTTTAGCCAATAAGCTGCTGTGACAACCCATGTTTATTGCACCGTGCGAAGAAGCTTCCAACCTCAGCAGAGTGAAAAGCAAAGCCTCTTATGCGATTAAGGCTGCAGTCTTTTACTGAATCAGATATAGAGAAATGAAGAGGAGAGAGATAACCACTCCCAAAAACAATAGACTCCCTGGAAAATCATCAAAACTAGAGTGCAGGTTGAAGGAAATTTCATTTTAGCTTCACTTTAGAAAACAAAAGACTAAAGCCAATTTCACACATGCAAGTTTCTGGAGAATTTCAAGGTTAGTCTGCATTTGTTTACCCGGACACATGTTTCACTTTATCCAGACTTTTTATTGCCAATCCCCTCATCAAATTACTGCAAAAAAGTTGAGGTGACCCAATGTGAAAAAAATATTCAGGTACATTTCAGCAGGAGTGAGCAGACATAGTTGATAAAGTTTGTACAATGCAACCGCTGCATTTGATTCTGTGCATGTAATGACGCTGCCGCATACTCTTTTCTTCTTTCCTGAATGTTCTCCTCAACACTTTTGTTTGTAGAATAAGAATCAGAAGAATCAGATTCGGGTATATTAACCAGATATTTTTACACATACAAAAAATGTGGCTTTGGTGCGCTTTGCTCTCCCAAAAGTACAACATGAACGATTCTGTAAATATGGTCACATAGCATTGATATAAAGGCAAATATTGGGGGAAGAATATTTTTCCTTTTGATATTTTTAGTATTTGGCTGATAAAATGTTTGTGCTTTTAGTTACGTCGTTTTTTACATGTATTATTATACATGTAGCATCTCTCTAGTGTGGTTTTAGGTCTCATTCTGAAGCTTTTTGCATCACAGCTGCAGTTGTAACAGTTATTAGACTACAGAATTAAAACGATGTGGTGTCATGCAGGGCAGTGGGATTACTCAGTGGTGTCATGACAGGCCTCACTTTACCCATGATCCTCTTCTGCACCTCAATGCTGGTACCAGGCTCTTATATTGCTGCCCACTCTGCTCGCCACGTGAGGAGTAATTACAGCTGGTGTCTGCATGCCCAGGACAGTAATCCTGCAGGGACAAACCCCAACTGCTACCCTGAGTCGATACCAGACAGATGTTGAAACTAACAGCTGGATGCAGACGTTGTTGATGGGCGTCCGAATCAGCATTTTCATGAGAAACATCTGGACTTCAACAGCAAAAAATCTCTTTTTTTAATTAACCAAAAGGTGACATTGACCAGAGATTTTTAGAGTAAATTTACGAACCTATGCTAATATGTAACTAGATACTTCAGTATGTTCACTTTGCGATCACATACACGTTTCATATATTGGTCCCAAAAATAGCCTGAGGGTGAAATTATCCCTGAATATCCTATTTTAAAAGCATATTTCAGCTACAGGAAGGCGAACAGGAAACATTTCTTTTTGGAGTGTAGGTATAACGTTTGTTGAGGAATTTTCATGACAGCCACTCAGAAGATTCTAGTTGAAAATGTTTATATAAGTTGCAAGGGATGACATTAACAGTACACAGATAGTGTGGTCAGTTCTTCCAGACTATTGGACTATAGCCTATATCTACCCAAATTGATGTAAAGTCACTATACCTCAAGAAAATTCTACCACGATGTAGATATATGTAGACATTGTTTATGAAGATCAGAAAATATGCCATGGAGAGACACAAAAGAGCATGATCTGACCAAAAGCAGGTCAGGTCATCTTTATAATAAACACATGGGCCTCAATACAGTAAAATGTGCAGATTAATCTAGTTTCTAATCTATATATTCAATTAAAAAACGATTTCAGATATTTTCTCTCTCTAATGCAATATTTCAGTGAGGATTAATGTAAGGAAGGTGCACGCCAGCCACAGACATGTGTGTGACTGTCTGTCTCACAGAGCTGCTGCAGGATTCAGCATAACTCATGCAGACACACACATGTACACGCATGAACACACACACACACACACACACACACACACACACACACACACACACACGCACACGCACGCACACACACACACACACACACACGCACACACACACACACACACGCACACACACGCACACACACACACATGCACAATTAGCACACCTAACCAAATTTCTTCATTTACTGAAATCCAAACCTTAACTCAAACCTAAAGGTCTATAGCCTTAAATAAACAAAAAGCTTTTTGCTACATACTATTTTCCACTTCTACTCCAGTATGTGTCCCAAAGCTCTACCAATGTTTCAGAACACATGAAGAGCTTTAAAATAATGTGATGTTCTGAAAGTACAGGCAGTAAATGACTACCTGATTAAACTATCAGTGGATTTAAGCAGTGGGAAAAAGAAGCCAATGTGTTTGTGCAAAAATTAGCAGTTCCTCTGGTGTTCACTTGAGGCTGGCTCCAAAGCCAAGGAATCCCCATTAAATCCTATTTTAAAATGTCATTTTTAACAGCAGAAATAAACATGTTTACAACCTGGAACAAAAATACAGTTTTCATTTCTATAACTCATTTGTATAACGGTCAAATCTTTATTGGGGGAATATTGTATTACTCATCCGTACTGATGATATTAAGGGCAAGAGTTGGCATAATAAGAGTAATTTGATATAACTTGACTGAAACTTTGGTTCTGACCTTTAACTGTCAGCATTGTTTGTGTTGTTTACATCTTTTGAATATGATAGTTAGATCATAGTAAGAAAGTAAGGCTCCTCCTTACTTTAACTCTCTCATCCAGGTCTACACTCCCTCCTGCCCACTACGCTCTGCCAATGAAAGGCGTCTGATCCAACCTTCACAACAGGGTCCTAAGTCTCTGACTAGACTCTTCTCCTCTGTCGCCCCCCGGTGGTGGATTGAACTTCCAAACTCCATTGGATCTGCAGAGTCCCTCTGTACCTTTAAGAAAAAGCTAAAGACCCAGCTCTTTCATGAATACCTACTAACTTAATGATGATGGGCTCCATATTATTGATGATGATGATGGTAATGACGATGGTTTTTGTTTGATAACGACGACTTATAAGATTTCTAAGGTTTCTATACTGATTAGAGCTCTCAAGAACTGCCCTCAATGTTGTGTTTTGCCTTTGGTCACTTCCTGTCAGCACCTGTGTGTCCAATCAGACTCAAAGCTGATCGTTTGCTCTTACTGACATTGTTCCCTTTTTTCTAGATCCTTGCTTGTGTTGTACTTACTCTCTGATGTACGTCGCTTTGGATAAAAGCGTCTGCTAAGTGAATTGTAGAATTGTAGATGACGAGAAGGACTTCATTGTTGTGTTTAAGCAACCAAGATTCTCACGCTGGCCCCAAACTCCACCTCTTTGCCTGCTACTTGATTAGTCCAAAGTTAGTTGGAATCAACATTTCCTACATGGCCGCCATCATATTTGGGTTACTTCATAAACCATGGAGACTAGGCCTCTGATGCTTTAAATCGTAACACCCTGTTTGTTTTTTTTACATTACATTTTTCTTCTTTTTTGTGTTTCTGTTATAGTGATGTTTAGTGATAAAGCTTCTTTTGACTCTTAAAAACTCAGAATGGAAGATTTGAAAATGTCTACTCTGTTTTGTAAGCTTTTAGTTAAGATCCTTATTCACAGAATAAATATAATAATAACTCAATGTGAGTAATTAAGTGGATAAGAATAGTGTACACAGAAAAAGTAAATATGTTCTATGCGTGTTTGGACCTCATATCCTAACCTCATACTAGGCCTGCATAAGTTAGTGCCCCATTGGCCTCCCCAGTCAAAAAAAGTCTGGACACACCCCTGCAACAGAACACTGGACAAAGTGTATTTTAGGTTTCCTTGGTAGCAGGTTGTCAATTATAAGGTAGCCCCTCCTTAAATCCACCTATTCAACCCTTAATGGGACCATAATTAACCAAATGAACATAATGCTGTACTGAGGAAGACTTGAAACTAGAGATTGAGACCCATAAGCTCATTATGAAAATATTTGATGAGGGAATAAATCTTCTGAGAAGCATGGACCATTTTCTCACTGACTTCTACACAAACAGTCTTCTTATTAGAACGTATGATGTTGCTCCTTCACTGCCACTATCAAAATGCTAATAGTCATAATAAAAATAAGAAAAGGCAAATTTAAGGCATTGGCAGTTGTTTTTTTTTTTTTTTTTTTTTTTAACCGTAAGTCTAAATCCAATTCTTATGTACAATCCTCTTCAGGCTGAGGGATATTTGGCAGTATAAATAAAATAAAATTGACTAAAGAGAGAAGTGAAGGTTTAACCTCAAACAAAAAAAAGTGTTGTTTTTTGTGTTTTTTGTCCTCTAATTCAACAATGTGTACAATGTCTCTCTGAAACTTAAAGACCAAAAAAAGGTTTTGACTCAGTGGCTTTTTTTATGCTCTTTGCACTGGTGAAGATCAACTACCGCACGCATGAACACACACACACACACACACACACACACACACATGCACGACAGATGTACCAGCTGTGTCATTTTACAATTGGTGTGTTTTATTCCTCAAGTTTTTTTCCACGTGCCAGAGATTTGATCTGAGGAGGAGCCCCGCCTTTTTCTGGCTAACACTGGACTACACACACACACACACACACACACACACACACAAATAAAACACACACACACAATGATATAGGGCAGCTGCAGGGCTCTAAATCCCATCATTGGCCTGAATCCTGCGCTGCTCTGCTGTTGCATGTGCCGGCATGTGAGCTGCTTCTTAACTCCAAGCTCCTCCCATCAGGCTCCGTCCCCTCCCACCTCAACCATGACTCCCAACAACCCAGCATCCATCCCCTCAATGTTTTTTCTGCTCTGTTTACTCCATTGGACAACAACTACTGGGTGCTTTAGTTGATCACTATTTGTTTACTCTACAGACGAAAGTTTATCCATTGACACAGAAACCACATCCCCCTCTACCTGAGCATGATGCGGGTGCTTCTGGAGAGCAGCTGGATGAAGTTTGGACCTGCAGGAAGGGGGTCTTATGACTGGGTGACAGGACCACCATCAACACAGGACAAACAGGTGTGTAGTTCAAGTTCCTACTGTCACTTTAAGGATCATTTCTGCTTGTTTCTTGTTTTAACTGAAGGCAATATTAAGCTGAACACAAAAACCCAAAACAAAGCCAAATTTAGAACACCTTGACCATCAAACCATATGAAGAATACTTCAAATAATGTTTCAGCCTCAAATATTTGATATCTTCAGACACTTTGTTGGCTTTAAAGTAAGCTAAAATAACACGCTGTATGTTTAAAAATACCACAACCACGTTCATGAAGAACAAACCACTTTACAAGAGGGGAAATATGCACGTCTTTAAATTGACTTCTCTTATTTGTTCAAAAACCACAGAACAAGTAAGAAAGGTTTTTGCCAGCAAAATGTTTCAAAGATCCTTTTTTTTGTGAAGTGGTCGAAAATGTTTTGTTTAGTATCAATAAAGTTCCAGTACCAGTGTGTTTATGTTGTTTTTCTTGTTAATTTTAGTTTAAAGCTAAAACTCTGAGCACATTTACTCAAATAGGCCTCGTATATGATTAGATTAAAAAATAAATTGTAGCGTAAACAAAACCTACTTTCTCCTTTGAGGAAACTTCAGTTTGTGGTGGTTTTTGTGTTTTTTCAGTCTCTCTTTATCACTTTGCATGACTTTTCCTGTAGGCCTATATATTGCCAAAAATCACTTTCTTGTAACAGTCAAACGTATCACGATTATTATACTGTATATTTGCTGTAGTTATTACAAAAAAGGGTGTTTTCTTCAGCATTCTGTTAAACCTTTCAAGAAGATGAGGAAGATATACTTTATTAATCGCAGACGGTAAATTCAGTTTTTCACTCTTTGTGGGACTTTTTCACAAACTCAAACACAGTCATATCAACATGCACTATCGAGAGATGTTAGAGATGTTCACCTGAGCAGTTTGGCAGCTGATGCCTTGCCCAAGGACACATTGTCATTGCTCATGAACCAGCCAAGAGACCAATTTCCTTACTTTGGACTTGAACCGGTTTCCCAACCCAATTCTGTCCCAAGGATTGAGCTACTGCCACCCCCTCATCTGGCATGAAAAATGACTGAGTAATAAAGTGAGTCTCATCAATTAGGGGCCTCGTTTGCTTTGTAAATTATAAAAATGCATCTGTGTTAATATTAGTCTATTTTACAACCTGTTAAATGTTCCTCACTGGAGCTTTTACTTAGATTTGTTTGACAATTTCATGTTAAAACAGCTTTTAAACTGTCATTTTCTCTTTCCCCTCCCAAGGGAATAGAATAGATAGATAAGAATAGAATATTGAATATTACCTTTCACATTGTGAAATTTACTATTTTTCCTAAAAAAAACTAAAAAACAGTTCAACACCCACATGCAGTCAGACACACTCACATACACACCAATAATAGTTGTTTTAAAAAGAAAAAGAATATCCTTCCTCTCCACTCTTGGCAATCATCTAAATGCTAGACAAAACATTTTGGAATCTAAATTGGGATCACTAACCAGAAATGGTTTAGAAATCCTGCTTAACATTTCTCATGAGGAACATGTTTGTAGCTGCTTGAAGAAAAAAATCAGGATATTACTAAATTAAACTAAATCCTGATTTGATTGTTAAAAAACAGAGGGTAAAAAAAACAAACAGTTTGTGCAAATATTTTTCAGGGCAGCAACATTTAGAATTGAGCACTCAGACAGATTGACAGTTTAGACAGCCCAGTCCTGCAGGGGAGTATGGTCTGCAGGGTGTTGAGTCATCCAGGCATCATTAACTAATTGATTAAAAAAAAATCTGAGTCTGAAGGGGAATTTGGGCCACCCTGAGCTGATATGAGTATGTTGTTCTCCCAGGGCTGTGCAGGATAGCTCCTCTGCATGATAAACAGCCCAGGAGATTTGTGATGCACACAACACAATCATTTTTGTTATAAAAGTTAACTCTGCACTGAATGATGCCCTTGAAGAAAACAAAAATAAAGGGAGGGAAAGGCATGTTTGTATGTCCCTTATAGAATCGATCAGAAAGACAATAACTGTGACCGTGAACTGTGTCAACATTTATTTGACAACAGATTGTTAATAAGTTACATGCTATTCAGATGATCTGCCTAAAGAGTAAACAACCATGACTTGTCATGTGTAAGTGTAAAACCAATGTACTCCGCAGTATTGCATCAACACAGTGTATAATATATTAATGGTAAATGGGCCACTCTGCATTAAAGGTGCTTTTACTTTTGGAAATTGTGGTGTTTTGGGATGGCGATGCTTTTAAATTGAGCATAACTTTAAATGCAGGACTTTTACCTGTATATCAAAGTATTTATAACTTTATAGTTGGTACTTTAATTAAGATTAAATATAAGATACATTTTTTACTTGTTAACTTAAATAATACAAGTTTCCAAACAAATTTCTAAGCAATCAAATAACCTAAAAGCAGCTGATGCATTAACACACTCATCCGACTTAAAGTCTGTGCGAAACCAACCATGTGTATGTGACATAAGTGAAATGCATATGAGCTTTATGAAATTTTGCAAAAAGTTTCATGTTGGATTCACATGAGACACAACTGTTTTGTCTTTGCGATAGCAGCTCACCATCTATTGTAGACAAAGGATTTCAGTGGTGAAATATGGAAAAATATTCACAACAAAGTGAAATCATTTCCCCATTTGAATCTCCAGGGCCGCAACTGGAATGAGTTGGACCTGGTAGATGACAGAAAGGTGGAACTGGTGGTGTACGTGGTCCTCCCTGTCCTTTCTGTCCTGCTCCTGGCTCTCCTGGTGGGTCTGATCTACCGCCGGTGTTCCCGCAGCAAACTAAGCCTGGCCAACATCATTGCTCTAGACCTCCACAACACCGAGAGCAGCGCAGAGTTCCTCTCCTCCCTGACCAGGAACGCAGAGCGCCACACCAGCACCAGCTCAGATGGATCGGACGGAGTCTTCGTCATGGTCTATCTGCCTCCGCCTTATGAGGAAACGCTCACCAAGATCACCCGAGCTGCCAGCCTCTCCAGCTCCAAAGACGTGGAGTCAATAAAGATTGAAGACCTGGAGGCCAAGCTGTGTCCAGAGCTTAAGTCCAGCGGCAGATTTGTTTAACCATGTGTCAATGGGAAGTGATAAAGACTTTATATCTCCAATATTTGGTGGTTTTTAATCTTTGCCAGTATTCATAAATCAACTCTGCAGCTCTTCACGTGCTTTTTAACCCCTTTTCTCTCATAATTTTGGTTTTATGGTACATCTACTGTCTGGTTCAGTCTCTCCACTGTCATCAACCTTATTTTTTTAACAATGCATGGAACAGTTTTCACCAAACAGTCTCTGATCGACCCAATGTAATCTACCTACTCAGCACTAAAGAGAGATTCAGATAGATATCCAGCAGCTTATCCGACAGATATTTTTGTGGACCTCAAAGTGTAGCAAACATTTGTGGGGGGAAAAGTGATCATTGGACTAACATGCATTAGATGGACCTGCTGTAAACACACCTTAAATAGGAAGATAATGTTTATCTTTTGTCTGCTGGATGTGTTAAAAGGTAAATGTTTATGTGTTCACTTGTTTTGGAATTCTGCCCTTGTCCAACTAGAAATAAAAGTGATTTTAAATAAATCCTGTGTAGCGTATGGCATTAGTGCCAAATTGGCACACAATTTGGAAACTAACCTGACAAACAAATTCAACATGTTGGAACAAGTGACTGCCCTGTCTATTGAAACCTTGCTGTATCAAAGGTTTAAAGAACGAGGATTTTGCAACCCTGGGTACGAATCAACCGACCAGAAAATGTGTTGCTGTTATTAAGAGCCAGCCACCACCAGCTTCTTCAGAGCCAGCAGCAACAGCAGGGGCTCCTGCATAGCCTCAGGATTTTAATCTCTGGGCCTTGCTGGACACACATGTTGAGGCACAGACACGTCACCAGTGCCACTTCAAGTGCCACCGTGGTAATTCAGAGGTAATATGCTGTGCAGATTGACTATGTTGGGTTAAAAGTAATATGATTTTGAAAATAATTTGTTCAATGATGACTAAATTATCTTTTTTTGTATTATCAGGTATTTGAAGGAACCACACCTGGAAAGGCCTGAGGACCAGTACTGGGTCACAAGGAAAGGCTTGTATCCCGTCCTGTTTAAGATGGCCTCAAGATACCTCTGCCTACCAATTCAATTCATTTCAATTCAATTCAAAAAAACGTTATTTGTCCCCGGGGGGGCAATTCAAAAAGCATTATCCGTGCCATGTGAGAGGATTTTCTCCAAGGCTGGCGAAATAGTCAGCCAAAACAGGAGCCGACTGAAGCCTGAAACTGTTGAGAAACTTCTGATTTTAAATAAAAATAAATCAAAAGTAGCATTCCAAATCACTGCCACTATCAAAATGCTAATAGTCATAATAAGCCATTCCTTTCCATGTCACAATTGTTCCCAAATGGCTGATGAATCAAACTCCCACTTCTATGAAATATTTACCCACAAATAAAAGGCATAAAAAAATTACGTGTTGACATGAAACCTAAAAAGAAAAATTATAGAAGCGATATTTGAAATAATATACAGCATATAGCTCAGTGGGTTGAGTATATACCCTTGAGCTTTTTGTGTAACACTTTATCATATTATATTGCAGTGCAAAATACAATTGAAGTGACACTAATTGGTTATTTATAAAATAAAACCTTAAAATCAACAAGCAGCTCTAAATGACTTTTATTGCTGATATTTCAGATTTACACAGTGAGGCATTGTGCCAGTGCTTTGGTCCCACATTTAAATGGCTGCTTTAATTTCAGTCTGCCACAAGATGTCACTGTTCATCCTGATTGTAAAGTTGCTGAATAATATTCCACACAGCAGATTTTCAGGTTCTTTAGTTATCTTTCAGGTAGCATCACATTAACCTGTAACGGCTCTCATAGCATCGTTATTCTTCTTCGTTTTTCCAACACATCTTTCAACATGAACCCAGAGTGGGCCAAACAGAACATTACCAAACTACAACATCACATGCATAAAACATAAACATTACACTGATGAGACCCTGAAGCTTTAAACCTTTTTTGAAACCAAATGGAAAGAAAGCCCCAGAGGGTCATGAGGCTTCATCCGCCCATCTCTACTGAGCTCTGAACAATGCCAGTCTGGGCTCTTGCAGCTCTGTACACTATTTTACTGTCATCAAACTCTCCAACACTGTGCAATCCCAACTTCAACATCCAACCTCTAATGACCTGCAAAGCTCTCAAGCCTCCTGTTTATATAGGAGTTGGCACCTATACCAAAAGGGTTTGGAAATCAATTTACCCTCAGGAGAGTATTACCTGTTCTACAAACAACACATCATATCTGCAATAAGGCTAAAAGCATATCAAAATACATTTCAGTTGAGTAAATACTTAAACAGCCATTTAAATAACATGTTTCATCCTAAACAACCTAAACACCCCTCCACCTTTACCATACATGGCACACCCCCATATAAGCCACGGGCAGGTTTATCCCTGTTTGACAGTTCCAGGTTGAGAAAGAAGGCAAGCAAGGCTGTGGAGCAAAAGGTGACAAATATACTGTATATATGTGTAACAATTAATAAAAATATTATGATATTTTAAGCAATATCACAAGTAGACCTATAGTTATAGAAGTAAGAACACAACAACAGGTGAAACATGCTTCAGTTTATTGATGTCATGGATCAACAGTAGGCTACTCATTTGAGAAAGAAGGCCCATCCTTTAAGAGATGTTTAGATTAATATTGATTATACGCAGTCAGAGAAGTAATCTAAGGCTTTTTTATCTTTGCACTCTCCGTGGAAGATGAGCCTGACCCTGTAAGAAAACCAGAGATCAACATTCACTTTATGTATTCCACTGTTGTTTTTTGTTTGTGATTGTACTCATGAATTAAATTGATTTAAAATGAGCAGAATACCCAAAGCACATGTAACGTTAGAACTTACATTTTTTGTAAATCCTGGCTCATCGACAAACCTTCTTCACTGTAAAAAAATATCCAAAATGGAAATTCATTTCACATTTCATCAGTGATGGAATACAACAAAGTACTATTACTCTTTACTAAGTACAGGTACTCCTTTCAAATTACATTAAAGTGTAATTCCAGAGGTATAGGTAATCTTTAAATTAACTAAACTGTTGATGTAAAGGAGTGAGTTGGTCAGGATGATACTCATAACTGTCAAATTTAACAATAATTCAAAAGAAATAAGTAAATATTAAAATATTTATACCGAATCTTCGTGAGGATCTTTAATAGGCATGTAATGTCATCACTGATGTCGTCATCAAGCAATTCTGTAAAGAAATCATGAACAAATGTTTGCATTTTTATTGTTCCCCCTTCAATGGAGAGAGAGAATTTTAAGTTAACTGTGTGTTTTAGTTTGTCACAGCTTAATAGTGTATAGGTGATGATGATGGGAGGATATGAAACAAAAAACAAACGTTAAACTCACTGGTGCAGTCCATCTCACAGAAGTTTAATGAATTTGTGTGGTCATCCTTGCAGACCACCTTACTGCTGAGCTGGAAAAGACCATAAAGCGTCCAGTCCTCTTCCTCGTGTTGAGTGCTGCTGCGGGGAGGAGGGCGGCGGTTCACGGCAGTGGTGTCATTACCGGATGCAAACTCAACGAAACAAACAACTGAAAACAATGGAGAGAAGAAAGACACAAAGTGGCAATTCATCTCAGTACATGTCAGCCACACCTCCACAAGCTACTGGGGAGACTTCAACAGTGGCGATTCTAGACCACTTTTACTGAGGGGGCCAAACTGGGGCCAATTGTTTTGTCAGAGGGGAACATTAAACCCAGGTGAAAAATAGAAAAAGATGATCGCTTTGAAAAAATATATAAATATTATGCCAAATAATAGCACGCATTATTAAATACCATGATTTATATTTGTTTCACTAACAGTATTTAATACTAGATTGTGAGTCAAATACTGTGAATGTGTTTTGAGGGGGGCTCTTTCTTTTGGAGAGGTGGCCACAGGGGGGGCCAAGCTCAGTGTTACAGGGGCACTGGCCCCTGTTGGCCCCTGCCTAACCGCACATGGACTTCAAATCAATTTGCCAAATCATTATTCCAAGAATGAAATGATTTTTTTAAATGATCTCCTTCAGCTGAAAACTTCAGGAGAAGAGAAGCCTGCACACTTCCTCAATGCAACAGGAAGAAGAATAATCACCAAGGTGATAGTTTTCGGGTATTTAGCATGTTAGACCACAACTGCTACAAATGTGCTTACCAGCCTATTGGTGTGCATATATATATACATATATATAAACCTTCTTCACTGTAAAAAAATATCCAAAATAGAGATTAATTTCACATTTCATCAGTGATGGAATACAACAAAGTACTATTACTCTTTACTACTCCTTCAAATTACATTAAAGTGTTATTCCAGAGATATATATATATATATATATATATATATATATATATATATATATATATATATATATATATGTGATGCACACCAATAAGCACACATGTCACAGTTGTGGTCTAACATGCTAAATACCCCAAACGTCTTTTTAAAAACATAATTAAGAAAAACAGAGAAATCACATCTGATGTGTTATCTTTTTTTCCTATGATTTCTGTTTTTTTTTTGATGAATGCCCAGAAAAAAAATCTAAGATGCACCACACAGTTCAAAGGAAATGAAAAAAGCTAAACACGTATGACTATTGTATGAGCAGAATAATTCTTTAAGAATATAAAGTTAAGGGAAAAGAGAGGGATATGTATACTTAGTTTTGTTTGTTGGGGGCGGGGGGGATTCTAAACAGCTTATTGTGTTTGACTAGAAGATGCGTTGGTTAAAATCAATTCAAATCTAAATGTTTCAGTGAATGAGCTTTAAACATTTTTAAGTCTTTAAACAAGGGTTAACTTTAAGGTCACAAAAATATAATGAATCAAATTAAAGCAATCAGCAAATGTGCAAATTCAGTATTAACAATTAAATAGTTAACATCAATTGTTGTAAATTTGCTTGTTTCTAAAATAGAACAGTAACCAGGACTTACTCTGAGCCACTTTGTTCTCCACTTGTGGTCCTCCCTTTCCAGTCATGTCCATTAGGGTACCAATCGGCATCATCAGCAGGTCTCTTAGATCACATTTTGACACTAGTTTTCCTTCAGCTAGACTGAAGCTCAACAGAAACACCAAAAGCCCCCTCATCCTTGCTCTGACTGTAAAATCATATATGACATGATACATATAGTGTCTACAAAGCCAGCAGTGACAAATCAGAGAGAACTAGTACTCTTTGTTCGCTCAGATAAAGGCCACTCCCAAGGCTCTGGGAGAACACATTGTGTTGCCAAATCTCACGCTTTGCTTTGGGGAGGTTTTTGTGCTAAGGAGGTCAGGAGAGGAAAAATGATCCGTCTAAAAAACATCTTTTCTCTTTCACAGGCCACACCTTCCTCCTGCTGAAAAGACCAGGCCATGAGACACAAAACTGTAGAAGGTGAAACAGCGTCTCTTTCTCTGTCATCATAAGATGTGAATAATATCAGAGGATCCGGTGTCACCCCCTGCATGACAGCAGTGACTACACACTGTGTATTTGTGAGGACGAGTATCCCCAGGACAACTGTAACATGAAAGCAAACAAAAGGAAGAACCAACAGCAAAAAAGCAGCAACAGTGAAGGTGAGTAGATATTACTTCAGTTCTAGTGTATAATTCCTCCATGGAGGCTTTTAAGAAACTTTTAAAACTAAGACTGTTATGCTCTAAAACCCCATCTAATACACAACAATAGTTTCTTAGCCATTTTAGAAACAGTCACATAAATGTAAGCTAATACAACCTTTTACATTTAATTTCCTCTATTTTTTTTGTTTCAGTCACACAGACCATACATAAAGAGCTTAAAGACTGCATCAATTGCACACAAAAAAGCAAAGAAAGAAACTGATGAACAAAACTTTCTTACTATGAACTCAAAAAATGATGTGGGACAGTATGAAGGCAATCACTAATATGGCACCTGCAAACAAAATGTAAGCACTTTTGATGACTTGCAAAAAGCCAATGAATTAAATTATTTTTACTTAGGATTTAAAAAATAAAGACTTTTCCTCTGAACTCAAAGCTGTTCAAGATAATGTGTCTATTACTGAGGATGCAAGATTGGTCATTGATTGTTGCAAGGTTCAACCACTTTTCAGGCACACGTACATGTACAAAAAAATCCTTAGGGGCCAGATGGCATCTCCCATTTCTTAATGAGACATACTGAAGAGCTGACGTCAGCATTTAGCCCTATTTTCCAAAAAGCTGTGGACTTCTGTACAATACCTACCCCCTGGGAAAAGTCAATTATTACACCTGTCTGTAAAAAAAAACCTTGTCCAACGTCAAACGATGATTTTAGGCCTGTTGCCCTAGCATCCATACTCATGAAATGTTTTGAGATAATCATGGTCTCCTGGCTCGAA
This sequence comes from Labrus bergylta, assembly GCF_963930695.1. Lineage (NCBI taxonomy): Eukaryota > Metazoa > Chordata > Actinopteri > Labriformes > Labridae > Labrus > Labrus bergylta. The sequence goes on along the minus strand of NC_089195.1, from coordinate 6,492,612 downwards.
ACAGAAGCAGACTCACTTTTAAAACCCTTTCAGTTCACAGTTTGCTTACACACAGGTCCTTTGCACAGATGCTGCTATTAACAACGTCAGGATTATGCATGCATACCTTTTTAAAAATCCATTTTAGCTTAGCTTTGATTACACTACAACTCCACTTGTTAAAGCAGAATTGGAATCAGGCGAGTGTTAACCCTTTTATTTTACAATTGTGTTTTTCTTTTTTAACTTATCTAACACAGCATGTCAGAGTGAATAAAGCCCTTTCAGTGCCCAGACGTATCAGTGCTGTTGCTCCTCAGGGTTGTGTCAGCTCTCCGGTTCTCTTCACTCTGTACACTAATGAATGCACCGGAATCTATCCAGATAGTTACAGAGGCAGCAGTTCTTCTGTTTGTCATGCTGAGGTAGAGAGATTTGTGCACTAGTGTGATCGTAACTACCTTGTTTTTAATATAAAAAAACTGAGGAGATGGTGTTTGACTGGGTGATGATTCACCTGTGGTCATCCACAATGAACCCATCACACAGTTGTGCTTATACAAGGTGCACATTGACAACCCACTCAGATGGAAGACCAATATTGAGAGTCTCTGCTCTAGACTGCAACAGAGCCTGTACTTCTTACGCAGACTGAGTGTGATGGCTTCAAACAAAATCAATTAACAAAAGCTAAAACCAAAATAAGACAGAAAAAACAATAATATAAACAAATAATTCTAAATTCATTAATGTTTGGCTCTTTTCTAGTTTTTAACTGTAAATAATTCATATGGCCCTTTGGCCACAACACTGAGAGTCTATGGAGGTCAGCAGAAAATCACTGCTGTTTTTAAAATAATTATTAAATACGGGATAACAGCCTTGTACGGTCACTTTTCTGTTCAGTTGAAATTACAGATAATACACCTTGTGTAGACTGCTTTGAAAATCATGGATGTTAAGATAACACCCATCCCTCCAAACACACATATGAGCAGTCTGTTGTCAGACAGGTGCAGGAAATTTAGTAATATTTCAAAACTAATGTATTAGATGTAAGAAGGAATACATTATACAGCTGAAACAACAGCTTTTTGGAAACCATGTCTTGTTTTTTATAGGCAAGCTCCTGCACACTAAATTAAATAACACTAAAACTGAGATAGTAATGTTTAAAATATATGGTATCTAAAAGTACCAAAGTATCCAACATTTTGACAACCTTACATCTTAATACCCAGCGAATGTTTGCCCATTACTTTTCACCAGATAGAAAAATCTCAGCAAGTACTGAAAGTAGATATCAGCATTAATGATCCCCATCATCTGAATCTCATGAGTCAGGGCTTTTTAAATCATTTTAACTTTCTGAATTTCCACCCAAAGCCACAAAATGTTGGTGAGAAAAGTTTTCTCTGATCTACCTCTAAGATAGTGTGACAACAATTCAGTGCAAACACTGATGAGCTGATGAATGTAAGTACACAAAGGAAAACCTAAAACAAAGGTAAAATTTAGTTATAAATTATCTGCGGACTACTTGAATGTGAAAAGAACTTGAGGGCTTCAGCCAGCTAAGAAACTTGTCTGTGAAAAAATGACTCATAGAACTTGTTCTTTTAATTGTCTGTTCAAAATTGTCTTGCAGATTGGTATAGGGAAGCTGTGTGCGTCGGTTAGCAGTTGTTGGCCATTGTTCTACTTACTTTTACTCTGCACGGTTGAATATGATGTGAGCTTGGGCATTTGAATCATTCCTAAAGTAGGCTACTTCACGTTCATTTTTCAGACCTTGTTAAAAATGTTTGGTCAAGAACCGGGGTGAAGATAGTTTCATATATGACATTCGCCTGCCTTGAAAATTGCATATTTAAAGCGACAGGCCCTTGATAATGGTATTAAGGCATTTTTTAATGGCCTTCTTCACAAACCATGAGCTGTGAAAGTTGTGAGAGGATGTCCAGGACACATGTGAGGTGATTTGATGTCAATAAATTCAAAAATGAGAAAGCTATTGAAATTCCAACCTTGAAGATTGCATATTTAAGGCGATAATGCCTTGATAATAGTATTAAGGCATTTGAAAATGGCCTGCTTCACAAACTATGATCTGTGAAAGTTTTGAGAGGATGTTTGGGACAGATCTTCACCCCGGTGTGTTAAGATTCCTCTTATCTGGGGAATTGTAGAATCCAAAGTGTTAAAATAAAGACGATATGGGCTGAATGTCTAACTGCTCCATAGACAGTACAGGCTGCTAGTAAGTCTGACACAGACATTCATTTACAAATGCTGAGAGCAAGCTAATGGTAGATGTTTGTACCAAAGACGGTGGAAAAATTGCACGAAAGACAGTTAGTTTGCTTTGCTTAAACTCAAACTGTATGGGATTTAAAGACAGGCCAATACTGATTGTACTCATTAAAAGTAAATTCGATAAATAATCAGATCAGAAACCATTTATCTATAACAAACATCAAACATATTTAATATAGGCTGGTAAAACACCTTTATTCAAAGATTAAAAATAGCAGAAAATACAGAAATCATTATTTCTTTTCATCACCAGATAATCACAGATAGGCCTAAGTGGAAAAAAAATCATGAAAATATTTGGATTCTTTCAATTCACTGTAAATTAAATATTGTATGTGCAAATTCAGGATCATACTTCTACAAAGTGCCTTCATAAAGAAAAGGAAAATGTTCCACAGTGTTTGAGAGTTATGTGGTGTCCTCCAGGGGAAAAAATCATGAAGAAGTGTTCTGCTCATCAACAGCCCTTGAAGTAGTCCTTGGGGTCAGAACACTCACTGGAGCTGTCGTAAAAGAATTGCCTGTTTTCATGCCAAAAAGAAAGAGCATATTTAATTAGAAAAGCACTTACCAGTTTGTCAGTAAGTAATTAGCACTTTGTTCACATTGACTTGCATATTAATATATTTGTTTTCATAATTAAGGAATACACACTAGAACCCAACATGGCCCCTAAGGGTCCTGAGTCTGGAGAGCAGGCCTTTAGTTAATGATCTTCACTGTGACTTTACTTAACTAGCATTAAACATTACAGGAACTGAAAGAGAAAGGCAAAGTTTGAGTACTTAAACTGCATTGCATTATACTGAGTGATCCTTCCATTAATAGGCCTACCCTCATTAACAACTGGGGTTGACAATTAATTTAATATAGGCTGTACCACCGCCTTTATCCCTTCTACACACCACATATTTCATCAAAAAAGTGTCTTTACAAAGGAAAAAAAATACATTTTTCTTCATAGATACACTAATACCAGAAAACTAAAGAACAAATAAAAAAGTTCATTTTATAAGACCACTTTAGCTTTTTAATTATGTTACTGGAGATGGCTGTTTTTCTGTATTACAAAGTGTCAAACATTTAAAAACACCTAATAAGGCTACACCTAAATGTATATATACCCTCACACATTCTCTACAGGTGAGTATCAAAGGAGGTGGGTCTAAGGGTATTGGGCCCGGATCCCAGTACAGAGCCAGTACGAGTTGTCCCAGCACAATTCTGCCACAGCAACACCAAATCATGTTAACATGAATATGAGTGTTGACACACACAAAAAGGAACGCTTAAGTTACTACAAACAAAGAGCTATTTCCAGTTTTTCAGAGAATTATTATGTTTTCTAATTTGCTCCAGCCCAGCCCTCCTTTCTATAACTTTTAAGCTTAGCTAGGAGATGAAGTAGACGAAATATCACTTTAACTATGGTGTTCAGTAACTTACCTCCAGGATTCAGTCTTCACAAAGCAATCAATGTCATCCGTTATGTCATCATCAGCAAAGGCTAAAGCGAAAAAGAGCTACAGTTATATATGCGAAGTATTTTTTTTTTTTTAAACAGAATATAAGCTTAAAAGTAATAGTGCTTAAAATGAGTCTGGCTTTAATATTTTCTCTGGAAGAATCATGTCAAACACTTACCATTGCAGGATGTATTGCACTCGTTTACGGACAAGCGATAGTCAGAATTGCAGTGATATCCATCAGACAGCTGGAAGACCCCGTAATTACCTAGGGACCATAGCTTCGTCATTTTGTGGATCCTGAAGCCTCCATCCTCACTTTTCCCACTTTCCTCAGGGTCCAACATATCACCAAATGCTTCATTGCTGTCATCATCCTCTTCGTCAATCCTGTTTTCAGCCTTCATTATTAGTTCCTCATCAAAATTGGTCTCTAAAGTGTTTACCATCTCATACAGGTCCATTGTCAAGTCGTATTCCTTACAATTGCCAGCCTCACGCTTCCTTCTTTTCTTGCCAGCTTCAAGAGTTGTTTGGATGGGTTGACTGGTTGTTTCTTGTATTTCTTCACTGGACATTTCTTCAGTGGTTGTTGTTTTGGTGGTCATTGCTTCTGTAGTTTCCATTGTTGGTGTCGTAGTGGTTGTTTCTTGCAAATCATCAGTGATCTTTTTTTCACTGGACATTTCTTCAGTGGTTGTTGTTTTGGTGGTCATTGCTTCTGTAGTTTCCATTGTTGGTGTCGTAGTGGTTGTTTCTTGCAAATCATCAGTGATCATTTCTTCACTGGACATTTCGCCGGTGGTTGTTTCTTGCAAATCATCAGTGATCATTTCTTCACTGGACATTTCTTCAGTGGTTGTTTCTTGCAAATCATCAGTGATCACTTCTTCACTGAACATTTCTCCAGTGGTTGTTTCTTGCAAATCATCAGTGATCACTTCTTCACTGGACATTTCTTCAGTGGTTGTTTCTTGCAAATCATCAGTGATCACTTCTTCACTGAACATTTCTTCACTGGTTGTCTCTCGTTGACCAAACACTTCTACCTTGCTGGTGTTTAGATGGTACCTCCTATTCAATTCACAGATCACTGCAGAAAGTGAGGCATGACAGAAAAGAATATGAACGTAAACAGGATGAAAATATGTAAACCTTTCTTCTCTGATCATCCATACATAATGTGTCTACCCACAACTCCAACAGTGGTTTATATTCTATTTTGGAGTGTTTGTACAACCCAGTTTCCCCAAAAATTGGAGCATTGTTTGAAATTAAAAAAATGTAAGGACTTGAAAAACTAAACCCCATATTTGATAGAAAATAGAACAAAGACATGGCAAATGTTGAAACTGAGAAATGTAATTGTTTTTGAAAATGTTATGCCCATTTCAATTTGTTGTTGGCAGCATGTTTCAAAGAAGTTGGGTCAGTGGCAACAAAAGCCTGAAAAAAGACAGAAAGTTGGGAAATGTTTAAACACCTGATAACAGGTTAGTAACACGATTGGGTATAAAGATAATAAACAACTTATTTTTCAGGGAAGGCTACACTTATTTGAGCAGGACAATGCCAAACCACATTTTGGATGTATTACAATAGCATTGCATGGTTCTTAAAGAGTCCTGGTAATAAACCGGGGTTCCTGCATTCCCAGTTTGTCAACCAATGAAAATGTTTGGAGCATACGACAAACGAGACCCTGAACTGTTGAACAGCTAAAATCCTACATGAAGCAAGAATAATAAAACATTCCACTTTTCAAAATGACATGAACTGGTGTCCTTCTTTCTCAAAATGCTATCAGCGTGTCACTGAGGGAGTGTTAAGCATGACTCTGTCCCGTCTTATTGAAACATGATGCTGGGATCAAATTCAAAAGGGCATGTGATTTTCCAAAACAATGACATTACTCAGTTTCAACATTTGATATGTTGTCTTCGTGCTATTTGCAATCCAATATGCAACATAAGAGATGAACCACATTATTTAACTATTTGTCTTCTAGACTTGGAATAACAATTTATTCTACTTGATCCACTCGTTGTCTCACTCATTATAAGTCTGCATTATGGTGACTTTACAACACTACACGTGCTGCTCTAAAATACAGTAGACAACTTTGATTTATTTATGTTGAACACACATGATGCCACTGTAAGGCAAACATCATTTAAAGTGGCATATATTACGGTTGCAAAATAAACATTTTGATAACAAACAGGATTGCACATGCCTTGGCATGAGCACGGCACGGAGCAGTCACACTGGCCAAACTAACTGGACTTTAGGGTTGAAGCGTGCTTGGGCATGGTACGGATTGCCAGTGTGACCGCGCCCTTATAAGACATTTCACATGCATCTGTTCTATTATTTGGCTTAGTGGTAGCTTGTCTCTATCTCGTCATGTTTTTTGTCTTTATATTACTCATTTCATATTGCTTTTCTTGGCTTTTGTTAATTTAATTTCACTTTCATTAATTATCCAATTATCAATGACAAAAGTCTCTTCTCTGGCAGTTTTTGTTTTCTATTGACAAAAGCAAGATACAATAAGAAACATCGAATGCTACATTCATTTAAAAAGTTAAAAAGTGCCATTAATGTTTTTGGATAGGAAAAAATCTTATTTGACAGATTTTTGTCTGCAACTTTGACACTAAATTTAAATGTAAAATGTTTTTTGACTCAGAAGTCATTTCATTTTTTTTTCTTTTTACATTTTTACAAACTGTCCTTTAAAAGGTACTGGCTCTGGAGCCCCTGAATACCCCCAAACCTCTTTGCCCTCACCTGGTAGGCTATTGAGTGATCCATCCATGTGCTCAATAAATGAACTTAACTGTGTGATGTTGTTTTTGTTGTTGATCTATCTGATGATCTTTGTTTTTCATGTTGGCAAAAAAAACTTGTGAACCTCACCTATTGCCAGAATGTGTTCCTTGTGCTGGTTTGGGAAACATTTGGGCAGGATGTTCGACTTCCATAGCTTTTCTTTCAGCTCACATTTGGAGACGATCCGGCCTTCAGACATGCTGGGAACCAGAACCACCATGGTCATCACAACCAGCAGACCCAGCTTCATTATAACAGCTGCAGTGTGGAAAAGGGGGAAACAAAAATCATCATTTCAGGTAGGGGTGGACATACATATGCAAATATTCAAAGACTTTTTGGGGGCATTTTGCTTTTATTGATTGGACAGCAGATGTGTTTTCCAGCCTATGCCTCTGTAATTCATGTCTAACCAACTGTCTCCTCCCCATATTTCCCAACTTCTGCTGTCTATCCAATCAAGGCACAATGGGGAAGAGACAGTTGGGTAGACGCATCACAGGGGCACAGGCCTAAAGATAAATGTATCCAGAAATATATCTATATGGGGAAATGCTCTAACAACTGCCATAAGTTAAACCGGTGCCCCAAATGCAAATTGTTTTTGTTCATTTGAATACATTTTTACTAAGTATCTTAGTTTGAACTGAGCTTGTGTTCAGTTTAGTGAACAGCGCACTCTAGTGGTAGAAATGCCGAACAACTCTTTGCTATCGCTCTAACTAAAAACAAGCAAACTCAGAACAAAAGATTGAGTGTTGTTCTTAGAGAATTAATCTTTGTAAAATGTGCTGCAAAACAATTTGTAATCTGAAGCATGATTCATCTTCAATAGAAGATGATACTGAATATCCTTTTCAAACAATTTAAATATATCTGATATTTACTAACTTTCTTAGTTTGTTTTTGTTTACTTGTCAACAGACATTTTTCTTTTTAAGTGTTTTATATTTTATCATTGCTTTCTTTCAATACAGAGACATTATTTTTTGTTCCTGTTCTGTAAAAAAAAAAGGGTGGTAACACTTGTAACTTTGTGCTGTGCTCATATTATTTTTTTTATCCCCAATAAAAAAAAAGTTAATTGATTGTTGAAGTTGACACAACCCGATATCAAACTTGCACATTTTCATCAATAAGACATCATTTGCCCGACAGAAATACACAAATAGTGCCCAAAGTTCCATGTTTTAAAAATGTGTTTGATCTTTGGATACTTTTTTTGTTTTTGTCTTTATAAAAAAAAATCACCTTTTGTTTTTGATTACATTTTTTTTTTTTTAAATATTTTACTGATCCAAATATTGAAATGAAACAACTTTGATATCATTAAAATAAATAAACAATCAAGAAGGAAGGACTTGTCTTACTCACTGTTTTTCACCTCCAGACTCTCTTTTAGGTTGCTGATGAATGTTTCCCTCTGTGTTGGCTCTCAGAAATATCTTCAGAGTTTATGCAGATTACAGTACCTCCTCCATGTAAAATAACCTGTTAGACAAGCTGATATGGTTTTGCAGCCATTTCCCCAAAGGAACAAGGAAATTTTCAGTCACAACTAAACACAAACATTGTTATTGTGAAGCGCATGAATTACATTCCTACAACTCCACAATGACATAGCAATTGTTCAACCAATGTCTGAGCATGTCAATTATAGCTTTCATAAAAAATGACAGCAGATGTCACAAGGGCACCTGGGGCAAGGTGTTGAGTTTACAGGGGGAAAGTCCAAAACAAATGCCGTGATGTTAACCCACTGCATGAAAATGCAATGAAAATTAAAAGTGCCATGCGCCATGAAAAGCTGAAACAACATCTTTATTTTTCCTTATGTTGCTCGGAAAAAAATTGTTAAGGCTTTTGAAAGTAAGCTGCCCCTGACTGCCCACATATACATGTCTGGTTTGAAGTCTTCTTCAATCCAGCATGTTCATTTTGAACATGTTGGCTCTTAGGATGATATGGACGATAAAGCAGCATTATGCTATAGGACTTGGCTGTCATTGCCAAGCAACCTATCTATCAGAATAAAGATGATAGGCTACAAAGCAAATCAAACCTGAGGCCAAAATATGGTCACCCCTTTTTCTTTTTCTAGACTTTATTGAGGGCTTTTATGCCTTTATTTATATAAGACTTTGATAAGAAACCTGGGAGATGGTGGGGAGAGTGGGGATAAGGAGTCGAGGGTCAGAGTTGAACCTGAGCTGCCTGCTTGTAGAACGATCGCCTCCTTACATAGGTCGAGTGAACAAACCGCTAGGCCAGCTAGCGCCCAAAATGGTGACTTGAGGCTTTACAAAACAGGATGGTGGCATCCAAAATGTCTAACTCAGGAAAGTTGATGACGGTGGGTGTCTTGTGTGCTTTTCTTCTATAGTGTCTGTGGATCTGTTAAAATAAAATAAAAACCTGAACTCATCCTCAACAAACTCCTAAACAAAACTGTTCCTACTTCCTAGCAAGAGAAGTGTACCAAAACATTCTGCATGGCAGAAAATTCTAAGGCTAACCAGTAAATCAGGATTATTTTTGCTCTGTCACTTTCAGTAAACGGGCATTAACAAGGAACAGTCTTTCTTTAAATGTTTCCAGGAAGTCTGAATGAAAATAACCTTGATAAAAAGATTCACAAACCTGTTTAGCTTTTACAGAAAGAATGCTTAAGTAAATCTTCCAGAGGCGTCTTCAGGCATTTTGTTCATCTTTCATTAGAGGAGGACAAGGAGGAAGGAAGGTTTACATGTGTTTCAGACTTGTTCACTTTTTGAAAGTCAAAATATATGAATCTGCTTTTAATTGTTGAACCTGAAGTCTTTTTCTTTGCTATATTTGCGTTGTCTTTTTTGCTTTATATTAATAAAGTTTTTCATGGACATTGAAATGGCCCAGATGATGATCGCATAATTAAAGTATCCTTCTTATCATTCACATTATGTCTGAGACATAGTCAACATTTGTCCTTCTCTGTTTCCTGTAATGCATGTATTCCCTGCAACAGCGATCATTCAGGCTGTCAGACAGATTAGCTTCCTGATTCTTTCTCTTTGTCAGTTTAACGCATTAAAAGAAAGTGTGAGCCTCAAACAAGACATCATTGCTCAAATATTTTGGTGTCACTGCTGAATAGTTTCTGTAAATACACACCCTCCTGTTTCAAACACTCTGCCGGGAAACTCTCACAGGTGTTTTCATATTTCAACCTGAAAAAGCCCCTGGAGCGTCAGGAGGCGGGGCTTAACTGATTTGTTATCTGTACAGAATGGCAAGTGTAAAATACAGTTCAATGATTATGTATTACTTTCTGAAATCCTGCTGATTTTCTCTTTTCATAATGTGAAATTTGGTTTTGTTTTTCAGACATTTTTAAACCTGAAAAAACTTTAAATTGCTGCTCAGTACAGATTAACAGTAACAACTGTATACAACTAATCTCTCTGTCTCTTTGGCTCACATGGTAAACATTCCTCTAAGTTACAAATGATTCAAATAATACACTCTACCTATTGTTTGTGTAGTTTATTATGCACATGTTTCCTTCAAACATTCTTAAAACAAATTACCAAAATCAATTTTCTCCCTCAACAGTATATAATACACAATACACAACCATGCTCATACTACATAACTCCTTTATTTCCATTTGTTTTTGACTGAATTACCTTTGCTTTTGCTTTTCTGTTTTTAACATTATTTCCTTGTTGCACAAAAACCTGAAGACTATTTCCTTGTACGTGTAGGCCTAGGCTGCAATAAACCAGTTTCTGGTTCTGGTTGAATAACTTGTTTACTCAAGTATCATTCATGAGCAATCAAATAGTGTGGAGTTACTTTCAATAAGGATCAATTCGATTTCTGGCTTGTGACAAGTCCAAACAGAATCATAGAACTCAGGCCCATCAAACCATCATACATACTGTAAATACATGGACTTTAATATGGTCCATTCAGACTGTTTCAGACTGTCAAATTGTAACCTATGAATATGTTAATATCTGAAAAAATAAAATGTCACTTCATTGCACTAACAACAGTTGAGTAAGACAACGTTATCTTACTTTTTACCCTTATTTTGAATATCTAGAATGATTTCATACAGGTGATCATGGCTGATTTATGGTGGCTCTGAAGGTCAAAACATGACAACATTTCACAAGAATACAAAGTTTACAAAATGTGACTTTTAATAAAGACTGAAAATGTAGCCTCAGCGGCAGGAACAGAACAAAAAAGATCATTGTTATGTTTGAAATCACAAACATGAAGTGTTGTCAAACCTTTTCTGTGATCTGGGATGTTTTTGTGCTTTACCTTCACGGCAGCCTCACTGATAAAAAGTTTTCACAAACTGTCAAACATTTAACATGCAACAATTCTTATATCCTTGTTATATAACAACAACTAAAGTAACATGGGAAACTAATTCTGTTTCAAGTATGAATTGTAAATAAAAACATAAAAACATAACATAAAAACACATTAAAAGATCATTGAATAAACTATAAACATGTTTTATTTTTGTACCCCTCAAGGTTTAACTGTTTTTGAAACTGCAGCATGATGATGTCATGATGATGGCAGAGTGATGTCAGACAGTGAAGTTTTTTGTATTTGGTCTGACTCATCTTACACATGTTTAGTTATTAATATGTATGAAACACCACAGTGTGTCTACAGAGGCTTACATGTTGCTGAAGTCATGATTACAATTTCATATGATGGGATTTGTTTTAGCTTTTGTTTCTTTAAATGTTATTATTATTCTTGTTCGTCTTCTTGCTGTTCTTCTTCTTCCTCTTCATGTTCTCCTTCTTCTTTTACGAGTGAATATACAAATACATCTCATCTCAGTTAGTCTGAACTCTTTTGTAGTGAAAGTGTTCTTGAAAATAAGAGATTGAAAATAATCTTTAAACACACTTCACTTTTACTCAGGATGAATTTAAATTAAGTCAAAGCCGATATCACAACACATGTTGACCATGTGTTTTACCATGTTATGTACAAAAGCTGCTGTTGCATCATTTAGCCATTAGGGTGCACTGTTAGCAAACAAAAAATTGAAGCATTAGTTTGAATAAAGAGAGATAGATATATTGTAATATCTTAGTTCTTGATCTTGTACATGAATATGGACTGTTTTATTATGTCCTAGAATATAAGAAATATAAACAGATGTGGGGAAACTGTTAAAAAAAACAATTTTGTGAACAACTTTTCTCTCTTCTGGCTCCATAATATAACTGAAAGATAAAATGACCCAACCATTAAATTCACTATGATAGGTATCAAAACTTCATCATCCAGAGTAAGGGTCAAATAAACTCCTGTCAGATACCGCACATCCAAATACAAGAAGCATGTTTTCAACCAGATGACAAAAATCATGTTTGCCTTGGCGTCCCTTAAATTTTGAAATTAACAGATCGGGTAAAACTCTTATTCCAAAAAATATACAGAATATATGTGAAACGGATTAACAGTTTTTGAAAGCAAAAGGCACACACAAAAATTACCTAAACAAAAACAAAAGATTAGGAGGTATAGGCATATTCAGAATTGTATATTTCAGCAATAACATTTAAGAAAGATTTTACAGGAATGTAATGTAGTTTAGAAGAACTGTCTATAAACTACGATGTCTTTGTTCATAGATACGTTGGGTGGGCAGTACTGTTACTAGTACTATTTATGTCTTAACTTAATAACCTTATTTGTTTTGCAGATTCAGATTTGAAATACAAAGTATGAACAACAAATAAACTACTTTATTATTCTAGATTAAAAACAAACTATATCTCTCCCAAGTATACCAGGTGATTAAAACGAGCCCAACCTTCACAGTCTGCATCATTAAAGTGACAAACACATTCATGTCTGAACAAATATTATCTACTTTCATTTTTTTTTCATATTAGCCATTTTTAAAAGATGACTTTTTTTTACTTTAACTATTTAACATATGTCTTGATTTAATGCTACTGAGTTGTTTTACACAGTATTGCTACTTAACATCTCAAAGGACGTTTGTAATTTATTCTATATTGCCATTTAGAAATATTCACTGAATGGTTCTGTGTTCGACTACTCAGGATAGAGAGGAGACTGCAGACTGAACTGCTCCTGGTAAGTTGTCTGAGGGGGGCGCTGTGCCACGACTGCAGGACTCTGATGGAGGAGGGTCAGGGTTCTCAGGGTTAGGAGGTCAAAACTCTGCTGGTAGTTTTCACATGGGGGGTTTGAAGGCTGAAGAGACCTGTGGAGGGTCTGAGACCTCCTGAGAGGATCAGAACTGCAACATGAGGAAAGACAGGGCAGAGTTATACATTTTGGATTATGTCACTGATGTTGAGAATACATGTTGAAATTTATACACTTCTTTCTTTTCAAGAGGTCCAGAGTATTATATGTTGATGAAAATGGGGAAATAAATCTTCCTCTATGAACCCTGTGCATTGCCTCAGTGCACTGCCTGTCAGCACCCTACATCCCATCGGACTTGAAGCGTTTTTTTGGTACTTAGTCACAGTGTTCCTGTCAGATCTTTATTTGAGTGGCTATAGGAAATTTAGACATAGCAACAATGTATTGTGATGACACAGGTGTGATCATAACAGCATTTATTTTAGCTATTCAAGGTCCCTAGCGGATGATTGCGATTACTCTTTGACACTGCTCGTGAATCCCCAAAAGCCCCAAGTTGTCAAGGCTCACTCAATCCCTCCATTTTTTGCAGTGTAAGGCCTGTACATGATGCTAGCAGGCTAAATGAAATCACTCTCATTAGCAACTTTCATAGCTCCTCTTGGTGGAACAGTGGAGCTTTCCGGGGCCGGATCAGATATATTATATCTTTCAGCCGCTTGAGAGTCTGCTGGTTCGTGCACTGAATCTCAGAATAGGTTGCACCACAAAGGACTCACAGGATGGATCCTTCATTGACCAAGGAGAGAAGAAAAACCCTAATCCCCATCAGTAGACATTTTAAAGTCAATATTTGAAGTGGCCTTTGACAAAATATGTAACTTTGTGTGGAAATCTTAGTTTATGTCATGGTCTCCTTTAGAAGTAAATTCTCATAGCAGATTTGTGCTCCAAAGAGAGGAAATAAGTGCTTTACATTAAAATAACAGGCTGATCTCATATTCACTTTAAGTAAACACCCATATCATTACCCGTAATTGTTTCGGTGCACAATATGGATCCTTCCCAGTTGTCCTGGATATAATCCATTTACATCTCTCCCCAGACGTGACGGTCTAAAACAGAAATATTTTATACGTTCAATACACAAGGTCAAGGCTGAAGGTCTGTGTTGTCATACTTGTACTTTTTTTTTTCTTCAGAAAATATATTTCTTCTGTATTGAAAAACAAAGCAGTTTAAACATCAGATTTGAAATGATAAGTAGATTGTACTAATTGGCCAAAACTGACCGATATACAACTATTTAAATGATATTCACAAAATTCATTATATTTCTGAAAGAAATGTATATCTCTTAATGATTGGCTCAATTAATCATTGTGAAAGTTTGACTCTATCATTTGACTTTATCTCTGGGTAATCTCACAATGTTTTTCGTACAATGTTTACACACCAAACAACATTAATAAATCAAAGTAGAAAATACAATAAAAGTCACAGGTTTAAATAAATGATGTGCCTCACTCACTTTGTTGTTGATGTGTTTGGTCCATCACGCTCTCTGGAGTCCTGAGACTCTCTGAACTCATGCAGCCTCACAGCGACACCAGAGCCTGCCATCACCGAGGAGACTGAGCTGACACCCTTTTGGACTTTAAGACCTGGACCAAAGTCAAGTCCAGACTGAGACCAGACCTGTACAGTTATCAGACTTTAGCATGGATTAACACAGATACAGCTCACTACTTAACCTTTCTTGTGTTTCTGATCAATACATATATGTCCTCACACCTGAACATTTTCTGTGAAATAAAAAAATGCATCATCAGTAAACCTCTTGATCTTTTGGGTATTTTAGATTTTTGGACAGCTGGCTTGGAGAAAAAAAACTTTGCTTAGTTCTCACTTTTGGCTCATGAGTAATTGTGAGGACATTTCTCTCTCATTTTTATTAACAATATTTACAAACCAAATAACTATACTTATTGGAGGAAATCATTTGCAGATTACTCCAGAATGGAAAACAAACATAAGTTGAAATTTTACAGTGTAGCAGTAGTTCTCTTCCTGTAGCAGGATGTGTCTTACACACAGACACAGGAGGAAACCCTGACTTTGAAACCTTTAAAACAATTACAACCATAACTACTTATTATCTGGTATAATAATGAGCTATATTTTCCTTTAAAGGGTATTTTTTATTTTTCCTTAACAGCTCTAGTTCCGAAATATATTCCCAATGCCCCGCAGTGTAACTTTATTAGTTGGAGAAAAAAAACCCAGCCTTACCTGCAAATGAGAGAAATGACTCCTTACTACTGAAGCCTGTCGTTATTTTGTTTTTTCATAATTTCTGGATATTCTCTTTGTGTCTCTATATTTTCTCTGCAGGAGATCCGGGACAGAGTAACCCAACACTGCACCCTAACAACGGAGCAAACTGACACGAGTAACCATGATCTCTCTAACACAAACAGTCTCACATGTACACACCCACCATACACTCTAAAACTCAATATAATACTGACTGACACATTGTTGTGTGCTGAGTTGTTCCCGTTATTAAAATGAGGAGGTGCACAGATTGCACTCCCCAAAGAGCATGTGGAGAACAAAATCATTCAGAATATGGACCTAAACAACTCGTTTATTACAATAAATGTACTAGATTTTTGCTGATATCTGATAAGACATTATCTTTCAAATCATGTTGATCATTTGTCAATGCCAATACTCATAATATTTTGTAATCTTTTTTGCAGAGACCATCAACTCAACCTTGTAGAATAAATACATTGTACACCTACTCTCATTGTCAAGTCCAGAGGCAGATGTTGCTGACATAAAATGGGCCAAGTGAAAAAAGGTTGATTTTATCTTCAGTTCACACATATTATACTTCTTTTCAACAAGTTGAAATAAGTCTCAGGGCTCCCCAATACATGTCTGTGAATTCTCTTGCCAAAGATCCACTGCAATCCTGTGTTTTATCATGCCTATAACCCCTCTGTTTCATCCCTGCTCAGAACAGGCTGTTTCTGTGTCTAAAGCTGTACTCCACATTATAAGAAAATTACTGCATGGGATAGACAACTATTTCACATGATAGAACTATAAAAGGTTCTATTTTCTTCAATTTAAAATATTCTAATGTGCATACTGCCACCTACTGTATCGGTGTTGTAGGGCTTGGTAGTAGATCGAGTCAAGTTAAGATTATTTATATAGCACAATTAAATCAACAAATGATGAACATTATCAAATAGAAACAATACAAAAAAAATGAATTTGAAATGAACACAAAGGCTCTGTCACATCCTAGTGTGTTTTACCGGTATGTTGGTGCAACAGCTCAGACAAATAGGAAGGTGCCAACTCATTTCAAGTTTTAAAAACAAGGCATAAAATATTAAACTAGATCCTGAAGCTGACAGGAAGCCAGTAGAGGAGTGATGTGGTCTCAGCGTCTTTTACCAGTCAGAAGCCAGCTGCAATCTGAACCGGCTGTTACCAGAGAGATGACTGATCCACACCATCATACAAAGTTAAAATATCCTAACAAGCTGTAATATACATAGGAATGACACTCTTTGGAGAAAGATATGGCTTTACCTTCCCCAACATTCTCAACTGAGAACAGCTTGACCACCGAGCTAATCTGTTTGTCAAATTTGAAGGCACTGTCAAAAATCTCTGGTGAAGGCTAACAGGCAATGAATACTGTCAATACCATTCAAGAGTTCAGATTCTCTTAACACTATGACTTTTGTTTTGCTATCGTTTAGATGCAGAAAGTTTGGGATTCAATATATTTTAGACAGCTCAGCTAGGTTTGCATCATTTTTTTTTGTTTCGCTAATCAGTCACTCCCTGCTAAGTGCTAAGGCTCTTTAACTCAGAAGAATGCCAAATGGAGCAGCAAGAAATTCAGCCAGTCTCACAGATGACTGGAGTACATCCATGTACTAATTAAAAAAATTGACTTTGAATAATGAATCATGAATCCAGAATCGTTTTGAAACGAAAATAGATTCTGAATCAAAACGTGAACCCAAGAATCGAAATCAAGTCGAATCGTGAGACACCCTAATTCCCAGCCCTAGTAGATAGACTTGTAGGTCATCTGCAAAACAATGAACAGTAATGTGTCTTTCAAAAAATGAAGCATGTACAAAGAAAAGAGTATGGGGCATTTAGGGACAGTAACTTTAATGCCAACACAAAGTTCAAGGCGAGATAAAAGAATCCTCTGAAAAGTCAAGTGAGCAGAACTATAGACTCATTTGACTGATATTAAACAAATGTTCGTTTGGGGCATATGGTGGAGTTTATATATAACATGATTTTCTGTGTTGTTCCTGAGCATGAGTAAAATGAGCTCTAGTCTGTTTAAAAAATATATTTTTACAATTTTGTATATATTGGACAATAATGATAGTGTCAGGACTAATGAAGTGAGAGGTCAAAAATGAAAGAGTTACATTTAATTAATCTCTTCGTCTGTACAGAATTATTCATACATTTCCAAATAAAAAGACAAAGAAATATATTTTAACATCATAGCCCAGACAGACACGGTGGGGGCTGGACTTTAAAAAATGCTGTCTATCCCGATGTGAAGAAGTTGGTGTCACCTAATGCAAGTATTTCAGCCTTGGGATTTTGTTTTTATTTTTATTGTTCAATCACCCAAGTTAATTTATATTCTGGGGGTCTGATGGGAAGCATTAGGGGGCCAGATGTGGCCCTCGGGCCGCCAGTTGATGATCACTGTCAGAGTCTATGAAACGTAAAGAAACTATAGTCAATTCATGTTATTAGACAAGATATGAAACAGAGAAGAATTACGATCTTTTATCGTAAGTCTAAAGCCTTAATACGATTTTTTTTAAATAACAGTGATTATTAAACATCATTCAAATTGTTATTTTAATGAAGTAATTTTCACATTAATTCCACATTAAAGTTTTTAATTAGTTTTGAAGTTTATGAAGTATTTTGTTTGTGTTTTTTGTGTGGTAATGAGTTCACAGTATACTCAGACACCTCTGAACAATGTCCATAAAACTGTCTCTTCTCATAGCATGAATTGTTTTGTCACAGATTATAATTGATTAATGCAAAGCAGCATCGGTTCAGTAAGTGTAGCTTTGCAGCCAGACTGGAACCAGGATCCCCAAACAAAGCCTCCATTCACAGGAGGGCTTGGGTGGGAGGGCGGCGGGATGTGGGGGTGATATACATTTAGGTAAGCCGGATAAATTAATAAGGCATAAAAGTCTGGGGGAAAAAAAGGTTTTCAAAATATCCAAATAGTTGGTTTGAGAGTCCTGCACATATTAGGTCTGCACTGGATCAGAGGGAGTGAATAAAACTGTCTGAACTAAATGTGGACACATAGATCCGAGAGAGCGAGAGAGAGAGAGAGAGAGAGAGAGAGAGAGAGAGAGAGAGAGAGAGAGAGAGACAACAAAAGCTGGGGACCAACAAAAGCCCTCGATGCCATGAGGAGAGAGATGCTGCATTCATGGCCTCCTCCGTAAAGTCGTGTTTCCTGGTATAGAGGAACACAGACCAAGCCGTTTTTTCATTTTTAAGTGCCAGCTTTAAGTAAACACAAATCACGGGAGGAATGTGTTTTTTTATACATTTCAACTTAATTGTAAACAATGTTACTCTATTTTCAAAATGCAAATAGATACGTAAATATCTCTCAGATGTATTTTGTTATAGGCTACCTGGTAATAAAATTCAGTGTTTAATTTTATTCTTGAAATTTCCATTTTGTTCTTGAAATTCTGACCTTATTCATGATATTTCAGATTTCTACTAAAAACTCATCGTATTTCTCCATTTTGTTTTAAAGATCACAGTTTGGCTGATTTCTATCATTTAATAGTCTACACATTTTATCAATTGAGATTAACATTTGAATCTCAAATAATCTCAAACCAATGACATGTGTATACAATTCTGGAAATTACCTGGATTTAAGACTGAAAAAATAATTTACATTATTTTCCACGGAGATCTTTCTTTGTTACTTTTGTTTGAGATTTATTGGATATACAACTTATTATTTAAAAATGTGAAAATAATCAATGTTGTATTAATGTATTAATGTTTTATGTTATTTATTAAGCGTTTTGTCTTTAATCATGATGATAAAGTGTTTTAACATGCCCCTAATGATGCTCGTTTATGGCCTTGATTTATAGACAAAGTGCTCCAAATCCCCAGTATCAGTCTATTTTCCGGCTGGATGGGTCATTGGGTGTATGCATTTATTTCCGACCGCCCCTGAATGCAGCAGGAGTCCTCCCAGTCAGATCTGGCTGAACGTGACGTGCCGACTCGGAGCCGAGCGAGGTTTCCTTGCGGAGCTGCGGAGGGAGCTGGTGGTGTCCGTCCGTTCTTGTGTCTGTCTGTCTGGGACACAAAAACCCTCCTCTCTTTTCGGCTGGACACGGCATCCGCGGCTATGGATCCATCGCTGTCCTCCTCCTGCTTTCGCCGCTGAGGGACGTTCCTCCGTCGGATGCTCCAGTGGCCATAGAGGAGGGGAAGGAGGAGGAGGAGGGGGCATCCCTATCATTCTTCGACTACCAGGTAAAATAATTATTATAACATGCTTTAACTGGCTCAAGGCAGGATGAGGGAGAGGGGGGGGGGGGGGAAGGAGCGGGTGGGGGTCGTGGTTTTTGGGGGAGCGTGGAGCGGGTTTGTCGCGGGTGGGAGCGGAGGTTAGCATACTAGCTAGCTGCTGTTAGCGGAGCTGCTGCTGCTGCTGCTTCGTCATTCGCCAGTCTGGGATGGAGGGATGCGGCGCCGGGATGCTGCTGCTGCATGAGGGAGGGGAGGGCTTGTAATGATATCGGTACCGTCCGTATGGCCTCGGCCCATCTCTGTGATGAACGACCCCCCTGCCCCGAACTCCCCGTTTCCCCCCCTCTTCTTCACCTCCTCCCCGGTCTCCCATCCCTTCAAAAATACTGATGGGAGTTTCATCTCTCTTCAGTGAGACGCTTCATTTAGCTCAGCTTTCAAATAGCTCTTTTTTCACTTCCAGCTTTACACTTAACAATTTAGACAAGTTTTGTAATTTTTTAGACTGCAACCTTCCTTTGATAAAATCCCAGCTGTGTTGACCTGACAGACAGCACAATAGCACTCCATGCAATGTGATATTGCCCAACACACTGCTGAATAATGTTGCTCATAAGATAAGATAAACTTTTATTATTCCACAACAGGGACATTTACAGTGTTACAGCAGCAAAGAGTAAGGATATACATAAAAAAAAGAGAGCACAATTACATAGCAGAAGAGCAGTAATAGAGCTGCGTTGTTCAGCCCTTTTAGAGTTGTTGCACACATAGTTTGAGCATTCATGCACCAATTCCATATATTATTGCATGTAAGTATCAGAAGATATTATAATACTATGATATATATATTGTAATCAGGACTGGTTGGGATAGGCAAGGCACTTTATTGTCATTGTATAAAAGAACACAACAAAACTTTCTTTGCAGCAAGCCTGTACATTACAAAATCTGGTCAAATATTAAACATCATCCATAGGTATGTACTTAATAAATATAGTTGATTTGTACATACATATAGATAGATAGATACTTTATTGATCCCGAGGGAAATTCAAAGCATCCAGTAGCAGGTTACAAAGACGTACATGACATGAGACATTTGTTACAAATTAAACCACAAAACTGACGCCCCCTATACATATATATTAACCCCCAAAAAAGATTTAAAGAACACCCCTAGATGAATCAAACTTAAACTGTGCAATTAAAAATAGACATATACATATATATATATATATTTAATTTAATCTGCAATATATACTGAGACAAATAAAAACGACATATCAAATGTATCAAATCAAATGTTTTTAGTTTATCTTGCAGTTAGTTTACATTTCAACATCACCATGTAACCATGTTTTGTGTCTGGATAAAAAGGGTCGGATCATCTGCTCCCCTCAGTCACTTAAAAGAATCGACTCGTTCATGAACTGCACATCATTATTCTAAAATGCAGCCTCGCATTTCAGTCTGAGGTAAATACATAAATGGATAATCAGTGATAAGACGTTTTAGTTGATGCAACAAAAAGATGAAAATGGTACATGAACCAGCTCCATCTCCTGCCAGTGACTGTGTGTCGGCCTGCCAGCCAGGCATCCTGCTTGCTAACCGGCTAACATTAGCAGTAGCATCATCCCCCTCCCGCTAGCATCCCTGGCTAGTTCTCCTCCTGTAGCCGAGCCATCAGAGGCCAACCTGGCTTACACGACCGTCGCCCTGACCCGGGCACCCCACACCCGGTGATTTTATCATGAATATGCGGTGAAATAGTCGCTGTCAGATATGTGTCCACGTCTCCAGCGTTGAGATGTAATGGAGCACGAAAGCGGATGTTGTTATGTAACACATAATGACACCATACGCCCTTGAAACAAAAGCTGTTTTTTTTCAGTATTTGTTTGTTTGTGTGCACGGTGCGGGAACCAAACATGCCGGCCAATAAATAAGAGCCAGGGTTTGGGGGGTGTTTGTGGCTCTTAACCGGCTTCCGAAATAGACAGAGGCTGCTCCTGTCAGCCATTGTTTTTGTTGTCATTGGAGGGCTCGCATTTGTTTTCCAGCCTTGGATCTTCTCATTGATTAAGTAAGTGTGTGATGTGCATTGAAGCAACCATCACACATCATGCATTGTTTTAATATTTGGCTCTAAAATGTCATAATGATAACCTTTGTCATTATAGTGACTTTGTTTATTTATTAGTTATAATATATGAAATTGTACAGAAAATGCTAGCCATGAGTATCAGATGAAAAAAAAAAAACACACACATTAGTGTTTAGTTCTTTGTAAAATTCAGGTATGAAATATATAATGGATGCACGTAGGGCTGGGCAATATGTTGAGTTTTTAAGATATATCGATATATTTTCAAACAAGATAACGGGTAAGACAACATCGTTAATATGGATATAGTTTATGTTGCATTAAAATAACGGTCACCTTTTTCTCATCTCACTGATGATGACTGACTGTCTGTCTCTCTTAACCCTGCTCCTCCTCTCTCTCTCTTTTATTGTATTTAAAGAACATTTTTATTCTATAATATTACTTTTTAAATTCACAAACAGGTAGTTCATTTTACCCATATACAGATTGATATATATCGAGTATCGCCATTCTGCTAAACAATATTGAGATATGAGTTTTGGTCCATATCGCCCAGCCCTAGATGCACGATATAAAATATATATTTTTATTCTGGAATTATTTTGAAACATATTACAATAAAGAATTGATTGGACACATTACTGATTACAGTGGTAGACGGGCCTCTTCAGTATTCTGCAAATTACAATGCGGTTTTTGTCAATGTAGTCTGGTTGCTTTGAAGGGAGAGATGTAATGTTGGTGTCTGCTTAAAAATAATGGATTTCACTTCAACATAAAGGTTTGTTTCTTTAGGGATGCTTTTCGTTTTTAGACATTTGCAATTACAAAAACATGACACATTGAGTTTGACAAAAAGGTTATCTCATGATGAGTAACAACATAGAGAACTCTGTGATTGATATATTATGAGGCAGTCTTTTCTGAGTCTTATGCTTTAGCACATTTTAAAGACAAGTGACTTCAGAGTTATTTACATGAGGAATAGAAAATCATTCTAATGAACACAATATATTATGTGACGTTTATGTTATTTTTTTGCTTTTACCAGGGTGCAGGGTTGGGAAAAACTATTGCAGAAACATGCCATTGTCTCGTAAGATCTAATGATTGCTATATGAGTCTATAACGCAAACAACTAGAGGCTGTTGTAGACCATCAAGACTGTGTTCTGCAAACTAACTTAACAGTTTCTGTCAGTGGAGTCAGGTGGCTTTCAAAAGAGCAATATCTCAGGATTTTCTGATTCAAACAATGGTTTAAACTTTAAAGGGTAAAAGTGTTGGTGGAGGTGTTGAAAAAGGGCAGATGGGGAGAAGGAAGGATGAAGAGGAAAGTAAGATTTAGTGGACAAAGGGTGAAACAAAGTAGGGAGTAAAGAAATGGACGATGTCGGTGTGGGAATGATTGGAGGAGTAGGGGTGAGTTGGATAGAAGTGTTTTTAAAAGAAAGAGGAAGGGGGAAAATAAAAGAGAAGGGATAATTTGGCATTGAAAAAATAAAGAAAGAAGTACCATAATTTTGTAGGGGCGGAGGATAAAATGATGGAAGGCCAGACGGGGAAGGAGTAAAAGTTCATAGAGAAGAACTTATGGAGAGAAAGAGAGAATGGAGAAAAAGGTGGGGAATGAAGGGAGTAAAGGACCAGGAGGAGAAAAAGAAGGATATATGGGGGGTGACTGCAAAGAAGGAGAAGCAGACATGACTTTTTGGAAAATAGGGCCAGTGATGTAGTTAAAGAAAAAGTAAGGCAAGAGGAAAACAGTGACGAAGAAAAGAAGAAAGGATATAGAAAGGGAGACAAGGGAATGATAGTTTGAAAGGGATGGGACTAAGAAAGACGGAAGAAAGCAGAGAAAGAGCAGGTATAATTAGTTCAGGTAAAAAAGAGTGATCAGTATTAGAAAGAAAGGGAGGTGGCAAGTTGGTGGGAGAGAAGGAGTAAGGAGGGAAGGGACTAAAGAGGAAAGAAAGAATGGATAAGAGAAAATGAAAGTATAAGGGAAGAAGTAGTAAGAAAGAGGGACAGAAAAGAGGGCGAGAGGAGAAGAACCATGGGAGGCTGAAATTGTGAGAAGGAACAGAGAAATCTGGACGAAGAGGAAGAGAGGAAATACAGGAAAAAGGAAAAAAAAAAAAGGAAATGCAGTATAGGAGGATGTGAAAAGGAAAAACGTTTGGAGAGAGTGAAGGAGAAATGAGGAAACAAGAGATGAACAGGAGGAGAAGGACACAAGAAGGGGGGGGATATGGACCAGCAGAGGAGAGAGGTAAAGAAGAAACTAAGGGAGAAGTGTAGGTTAAATATGAGCAGATTAAGGATGGACGGATGGATTGGAGGAAAAAAAAGGAAGGAGAGGAGGAGGTTTCTTCTGATTTTCTTGCTTTAAAAATGTGCTGTAATAACATCATGAAGCAGATTTGTAAAAAAAAAAAAAAATCCACTTTCTTTTTAATTTGTCTTCAAGAAAAGAAGTTTGTTGAATGGAGGTTGGATTGATCATTTCTGATGCATTCCAGGAAGTTGGATAAACTAAACACTGATTGACTTTACGACAGTATTAAGCTGATTGTTCGCACAATGTTTGATCTAAAGTGGATGGTTGCATGCAGTTTATAGAGGTGAATAATTCAACGTCAGATTACTGCTGATGGGAGCCGGGATATCATTACTGTGGATAGTGTTCTGCCTAATTTTGTTCTCCATACAGACTGTTTTCCATGCATACACCAACGCCTGCTGATTAGATTGGTCAATACAATGACCACTAAAGTATGACAATCGGAATCCAGAAAACTTCCCATTCTGAAAATACAGCCTCATGAGTACAGATTCTACATTTTTACAAATCTTTACAATAGAATAGGGAAAGAGTAATGATAGAAAAAGGTTGGAAGAATAGAGAAGGAAACTGGGGGAAAGAAAGGAAGGAAAATATGAGAAGATGTGAGGAGCCAAGGCAATGTGAAAAGAGAGATGAATAGTAAAAGAAGGAAAGTGAGGGAAGCAGGGAAAATGGAAACACATTGAGAGAATTAATTGATTGGGAGCAGAAAAAGTAGTTAATGAAGAAGCCAGAGAACTAGAGAAGAAAAATGAGAAGGAGAAATTGTGAGAAGGTATCTAAGGAGGGCAAGTACTGAAGGAAGCAAGGAGGCAGGAAGTGTGTCAAGGCTCTGAACAAGTCTCTGAACAATGCTGTTTTTGCTGTGTGAGGGAAACTATCCACTGACCTGCTCTGTGTGTGTGTTTTCTCCCTTCTCTTCTTTCTCTGCCTTTCTTTCCCTTCAGGCTGACTCACTGCTGGAGCGCCTGAACATAGTAAAAGAAGAGGAAGAAGAAGATAGAGTTCCAGAACAGGATTGAAAGAAAACTAAAACAAGAAGAGAGCAAGAAGGAAAAGGGAGTGAGAGAAGGAGGGGAGCAGAAACCAACCAAAAGAGGTGAAGAAGACAAGGAAGGGTGAGGACGGGGAAAGTGAGGTCAGGTCGGCGGGCGAGAGGAGGAAAGAGAAAGTGATTGTGAGAAAGAGAGAGAATACAGGAACAAGTTCCGAGGTTAGGTGAGACTGGGTGCAGGTAGGACGGAGGTCAAGTGGTCAGACAGAAGGCTGGCTGATTGAGCTTCAGCTGAACAAGCTGTCCCACTAGCACCACCAACCCCCCCTCCGACAGCTGTCCCTTCACCGTCAGCACACTGGGAGAACTGGGAGGACTGGTGACGAGGAGAAGCCACCATGAGCGACCAGAACGTCGTCAAGGAAGGCTGGGTGCAGAAAAGAGGTCAGGTCCATTTTTTCATCAACTAAGTGTCCATTCAACCATGTATACATTTAATGCAGACATTTCACTGGGTCATGCTATTTCATATTTTTGTCAGTGTCAGTAAACCTCATTAAAAGACCAAAAACATCAATGCATTGCTAGGAATAAACAGTAGTGTATCCAAAAGAGGATGTATCTTCTTCCTCTACTGATTTTGCATCTATTGAAAGCCTGCCTTGAATTTTGTGTCAAACCCAACTAGCACACAGGAACTAAAAGTTACAGGTTGTCACTGAATTCATCAAAATAAATAAGGAAACATATATTTTGTAAACAAGCAATACTTTTTCACTTAGCATGGGTATATTTATTCATTGCTGAACACTTTTTTGACGCAGTCAGATGAAACTAAAGCTTGCTGTTAGCTACCCTCAGAATCATTGGTGCCAATTTAGTGGTTATTCCTGATGTATTAGCCTATTACTCCAACATTTTAATACAAGAGAAAAAGAAAGAACAACCAGTATGTTGACCTTGCTGGTGTTACTCCATTTGTTCTTTTAAGTGAATTTACTCTGTTGACAACATGGTGTCAGTCAGTTTTATCTGCTTGTGAATTGGGCTGCGCAATTAATTGCAAGTACATCTTTATCCATCGTTGCATACATTTTACCCATTGGATGGAGGCCTTCTTCTGCACACCATCAACATTTCACAAAATACATTGGAAACGTTTTTGTCCTGAAACATTGGCAATGTATTTGTGCAAATTTACAAGCATGCATAGGATATAGCTTAAATACAAAGAAAATTGTGTAAAATAAAATACAGGCAAGTAAGGCGAGTGGTAAAGAGTATAAAGCAGTGAAACTCTGCTTAAAGGCTTTATTTGCGATTTTTTGATCCAGCAGATGTCGCCCTTGAGCACCAACATGAAACCAAAACAACTCGCGCTGCATTGTTGTGTTAGCATGCTAATGCTAGCGATCTTTATTATGCTCGTATCTTCACACTGCATGTAAATTTACCTGAAATGAGCGTGATCTAGAAACACAGTTAAGCAGTGAGTACAGTATGTTATTCTTCTTTTCTCTAGTCCCTCAATTAAACAACTTTTATACTCGAGGGGAGGAGTCAGCCGGCCAACAAACTGAAAATATAACTCTGAAAGCATCACAGACAGTAGGACTCGGGTGTTACACCCATTGTAGACAGTCATGACTCACAGAGTTATTTTCAGAGGATATACTTGATTTCTATTATATTTAAGTGTAAAGAATTGCATATAAAGCCTTTAACGTGAATGTCATCACCAATTCCCTCTCAGTGATTCTCGACAATAACCTGCGCCATCCATACATTTTTCACTTGGTCTTCATATGGCTCTTTTTTTTGCTGGCAGGGACAATTGTGCGTATAAGTCCAGGTCAACAGATTCAGATATTTGTATTCTCATATGCAGCCCACCTGGGCACTGCTAAATTTGCAGGAGAGCAGTGCATGTGTGAAAGGGGCTATAGAGAGTAATAGGTGAAAAATTGTTTGTTTATCTTTGCTGTAACATAGGTGGTGGTGTTCGATGGTGTTCGACAAGGTTCCTGTCATTTTTTCCAATGCTTTGAACTGACTGAAAATACAAGATGAAGTATTTTCAGATTAATTTGATGTTAAGGGTGCTATAGTAAAACACATTTTCTTGGTTGTTGAAAACACAGGGCTGAGTCAGAAAAGAGTGTGTGTTTTCTGCAGCTTGGTGTAGACACAGTATGAGTCTGTCTCCCAGTTTGAAGAACAGCACCTCCAAACAATGGTTGTTTACCTGCCAGACGGCGACTGAGAAGGCTGGCTTTGCAGGGCTGCAACCCAGTCTGAGCTGCACTTGGCTGCTGTGTTTTTCTCACAGTGATTTAAGCGTATGTGTGCTAGTGTGTGCTGGAGGTGTGTCTCTGGGCTGAGCACAGGCCTGTTGGCTGGCAGGCAGGGGGAAGTTTGTGGCACTATGAGCAAAAGAGAGGATGACCTAACATTCTGGTTCCTTCCTCTCCAGCCCCTGCAAGTCCCTCAATTGTTTATTGCACCTCCATGTACTCTTTTAATTCATTCCTTACAGCCCCATTAGCTCTCTGGGCTTGTGAAATCAAAACTGTGGGTTCACATCCAGTTCAGCAAGATTTTGAAACTGGATTGAATAAGCGTATCTTTTGAAATAAACCAAAATAGAATGAACTTTGAATTCAAGTAAACATTGCCATTCTTGACTGACCAATAAAAGTTAGTGGATGTTATAAGTTATAACCTGTTTTATTTGTTATAAATGTGAATGGAATGGGCACGATTGACCTGACCTGATCACAAACTGTTTTAAGCTGTTGTTATAAAACAGATTAAAACAGTTATTGCAAAATAAGGCTTTAGAAGGAAAGTTGTTTGATACTAGGACACAGCTGTAAAGTTTGTGGGGACAGTTGAGCAAAGACTGGGAGACTATTGAGAGGCTGCATAACTCCTTTTTATGTGATTTTTTCAGGTAATATCCTTCTGTAGAGGATGTGTCATAAAATAATTCTATTCAGATTGTAAACCAGTGGGTAATCAATCAAAATTAAAGTTCAGTGAGTTAATAGAAAGAAAGAGTGTCGATTTTGCACTTTTCTATCCCGCAAATCACAAAACTTTAAGTGTCAGAGCCTTACATCTTAAAGATCCCATATTCTGCTTTTTCTGGTTTTATATGCCCTTTAGTGTGTTTTCCAAGTGTCCTGTGCATGTTTAGGCACATCTATGTGCAAAAATTTAAAGTCTGCAGAAACGCGGCTTCTCCTATGTCCTCCTGTTAGCTGTAGCATTAGCTGCATGTAACGCTCGGTTCTAGCCCCCCTCGATAAAAATTTGTCAGTGTGACGTCTTGTCAGTGTGAGATCACTGATCTAAGCCCATTGGCTCGTTGTGGCAAGCCCAGCAGCTCATGTTGCAGGCCTGTTAACTTCTGTAGCACGCCCACGATATGCCGTAGCCTGCGGTAGCACAGTAGTGCTAAGGTGCTAATGTTTATGCTCTACTCAGACGGAGCCAGTGGCTGCATTCCCTATATGGTGAACAAGGCGGGACATTTCCAAGAACCGTGCTGAGCAACTGACCAATAACAACAGAGCGGATCGGCAGACCAATCAGATCAGACTTGGCCCACGTGGGGCTCTGCAGTGGGGGCTCAGCAGAGCGTAGCTGATGGACTCAGAGCGTAGAGGGAGCAAGGAGGAGCAGTACATGAAAACAGACACTTTTTTCGGACTTTATCTATTGTGAACATACAAAAGTAGGTACATAGATTAAATATACCAACCCCAAAAAGGGCATAATATGGGCTCTTTAAGTCATAGAGTTTTATTTTTTTGTTTATATGACCACAAGCAGGTCCAAATGTATCTAATAAAAATACATGTACATAAAGATCTGGTCTACACCAAATTCATTGTTACATCATTCAAAGAGACCCAGCATTCATCCACCATGAACAAGCACTAGCCAACATTAGAAAGAAAAACTACCCCTTGTCAGACAGACATTTGAGTTGAACCAGACTCATGGGTATACAACCATCTGCCCTAAATAGATGGTTGTGTGCTCTTGATTTGAGTTCTCATAAGTTCTCATTGTATTGTCTCTGAACTTTTTTGGATAAACTTGCAGAACCTACATAAATCTCAATAGCTGTAAACAAATGTTATCTTTGCCATGAACATGTCTTGCAGTCAGGTTTTCCACCACATCACAGCACTGAGATTGCTTTGGTTAAGGTATTTAATGACATCCGTTTGAACCCAGACAGTGGCAGAACTTCAGTCTTAGTTCTACTTGATCTCAGTGCTGCATTTGACACAGTTGACCACAATATATAAATCAAGCGACTGGAAAACTGGGCACAGGAGTAAACTGGTTTTAGTCTTTCCTAAAGGACAGGGACTTCTTTGGGTCTAGGGGTAACTTCAAATCTGACAAAAATTACATGTGGAGTTCCCCAAGGTTCCATCCTGGGGCCTCTCCTGTTTCACATCTGCATGCTTCCACTTACTGAGATAATAGGAAACAACAAAATAAGTTGTCGTAACTAAGCAGATTACACACAGTACGCTTTACCTTCAAATTCCAGTTTGTTTGACTAGCGTGACTGCTCTGTTTTGTGTTTAAGTACGATACACATCCTGGGCCCTGGCACGCTTGGAAGAGGTCTGCTTTGGCACGGTACAGTTCATGCCCGAGCACAAGCACAGGCACAGAACGTGGATAGCGTTCCATTATTGATAAATCCTGGAGTGTTGTGGCTGTATCCGACTAAAATGACTGAAAATAGGCAGCAGAGTTGGTAAAAAGATGCAGTATTGTTCTCTTTGTTGTTCTCCGATGTGTGGACGCTGACTCCATTGTATTCAGGCTACTTTGCTAGGTTTAATAAGGATCATAATTTAGGGCAAAATTATACATCAACAATGGATTTCTGTTTCAGAGGGGATACAAAAATGTTTCTGTATAAAATCAGATTTTTAATAGCTCACTGACGTTTGCACCACCACATCCTGCAAAAAACCAACACATATCTAGATTATATAATGCGTTTTTTTTTAGCTCTGTCATTTTCAAACCATATATGAAATGGTTAACTCCTGTAGCCTTAAGTCGCCATGTAAATGTGCCATGTGGATACATTGACTGATTATCCTCCAAACACGTGTGTAACATTGAAGTGTAATGCTGCGACTACACTGTTAAAGATTTATTTCATAAATCTGTCACTCTGTCAATGTGATGCATTGAGAACATAACTTGCATACTACAGTCAGACTGGACATTTGTTTAATGATGCAGTTTTAGTTTCCTGCTGTTTATTTCTTCAAAATAACCTTGTCGTCTGATGTCGTTTTTGGCCTTTTCGAGTTGTATCAGCTGTGGAGCCTTTTTATGTGAATTATGATGCCTGTTCAAGAATTGACCAGCAATGCAGCCCTGTTATGATCTTTTATAGACACACCAATGCTCTTTTTTAAAAATGATTGACCGGCAGATGTTCAGAATTTACTTGCAGCATAGATAATTTAGATGTTCCTGGAAGTTATCTCATGTTGTTAACTTACTCTTCCTCTGCTTCTCACCAGCCTTTTAGTGGAACTGTCTGACTCGTTTGTCTTCCCGTTTCTGTCTTTGTTATCCTCATCACTGTTTTTCAGAAGCCGTGTGAGTCATCAGATGTGTGAGGAGAGTTTCGTCAGAGTTTGAGTTGATGGATAGATGCTGAGACAATTTAGCTCAGTCATTGATCACTGAAACACACACACTTTGGTTACAGCCCCCTGTTCTCTGTTAGCTCTGGTGCTAACATGACTCTGTAAGATGCCACCACATCAGCAGGCCAGATTAATGTATTCCAACATTTTTTTTTTATTCTGTCACAGACTGATGAATCAGCACAGCAGGACACCAAACACTTTGTGGATGGGGAATGAGAATTAGCAGCACTCTTCTACTGTATTTCTCTTACACATTTTTCCTCTTTAGCTGGATGTATAGAGGCGTTGATTGCTTGTATTTTAAATAAATACACGTGCATACACACTCCTGCTGTGTTCTCACATCTGCCCACTTGGACTTGCAGCAGAAAAAAATACTGGAGGGCTGGCAGGAGAAACTCCGGGTGAAGTCAGAGTGAAAAATTCAGCTGTTTGCGTTCACACATACAGCTCCTTTGGCAAATATCAGGAGTTTTCTGCAAGTTTTAAAGCCCTATTGGATGGGTGGTGTATCTGTGGGGGGCCGGTGGGTGTCTCAAGACATACCATAAATGTATGCTGGAAACGGCAGACAATGTAACAGAATACAACACTAGACACTTTTAGCCTTAGTATAAATGCTATGTATCAATGAAATTGCAGGGATGAACAAGCCGGGGAACAGAAAACTTAATGAAGAAACTTCATTACATGTACAGAGATCACACCAACTGTGCATAGGTTGGGCTCTGGTCACAAGACATAACCCTCATCAACCACACCCACTTGCTTGTGGTTAATTTTACTGATTATTTCCTGCTGCATTCTCACCCTGACTCCCTAGGGGAGCTTGCTGGAAAAATTGTGGGTAAATTCAGATTGGAATTTTCAAAAACCCTGCCTAAAATGACTTCAAATGCCACCGATTCTTAATGTAGCTGCCTATATAACAGACAGTGTGATATTGACATGAAGTGTTGTTTTAATATTGATTAAAATGTTGCTTGACAGGCTTCTAAATTGATGGAAAAGTCTGGCCAACATGGATCACAAAACATGAGTAGAAATAGTTGTGATGTCACACCAGCAACAAAGCAAATACTGGGAAGTTGAATTTATTGTTGATATTGGCTAATATAGATACATTTGGCTGCATTCAAGTAAAGTTAGCTAGCATTTTTTTTATCCACCAGCACTTATTCCTGTATTGATTTTAAACCCCATCTTGTTTCATGTTTCAAAGAATTTGGATCAGTTTTGAATCTTTCGAAATGACCAGGGTTGATTGTTGTATTGGACATTTCTCTGTCACTGGCCTTTTTTCTCAGCTTTGTATTTTTCTTGAGTTAATTTCCTGTGCTGGTTCTGCCCAAATGTAAACCAAAACCACAATATATAGTGTTGCAATTAAAATGATTCAAGGAAAACTCTCCTCCTGCCTCCTTTCAACCGGCTACCTCACTTCTCACTATGAGATGTTAACAAAGAGGGTTGCTTCATCTGCTTAGCAAGGAATCAGACCCAAATAAG
Source organism: Labrus bergylta (assembly GCF_963930695.1). Taxonomy (NCBI): domain Eukaryota; kingdom Metazoa; phylum Chordata; class Actinopteri; order Labriformes; family Labridae; genus Labrus; species Labrus bergylta. Next base: position 6,460,593 of record NC_089195.1, on the reverse strand, counting down.
ATTTCTAGAAATCTCACCTGGCAGGGAGGATACACAGGTGTTCTTTAGACCCAGTGACACTTTTGAGATTCATTTAGGCAATATCCTAATATCCCGGGTACAAACAAACATCAGATGGAATGGTAATGTAGTGAAACAAAATGACTTTTAGAAGAATTATCAGTGTCTTTCTTCTAGTTGTTTTTAATATTCATCATTTTCAGTTTGAACTGTTTTCGATATACAGCACCTTTAAACTTGGTTTAAGAGGCACATTACATTTTTAAATCTTTATTTGCATAGCATTACAGGTACTGGTTCCTTTCATTCACACAATATTACAATGATTGCTATGTGTTAAGTTCTTTTCTGTTTGAACATCTGTGATTGTATCAGGGTGTGACCTGTCTGTGTCACTTTTTCTCTGCAGGTGAGTACATCAAGAACTGGCGACCACGCTACTTTCTGCTGAAGTCAGACGGCTCTTTCATTGGCTACAAGGACAAACCACAGGACTCTGACCTGGCCTACCCGCTCAATAACTTCTCTGTAGCAAGTGAGACACAAACACACGCCTTCATCACGTATGTCATAAAACAAAAACTACAAACAATCATCTATGTAATGACACGGCTTTCTCTGTGTGACCTCCAGAATGCCAGCTGATGAAGACGGAGCGCCCAAAACCAAACACCTTCATCATCCGCTGTCTGCAGTGGACCACTGTCATCGAGAGGACGTTCCATGTTGACACTCCTGATGAGAGGTGAGCCCTCAGCCTCCTCCTCATCATCAGCACTTCCTGTTACATATAAAGATTTTATTTTTTGGGATACGTTTACACATAAAAGGATCGGACTCTGGTTTTAACTTGCTCTCAATGTTACTCAAACTTCAAAAAAGAATTGAGGAAAAAGAGGAAGATGAAAACGGGTATAAAAGACATAGAGGAATTTATAGAAGTGCAGCTCTGCCATTCTTTCAGACTTTTTGTTTTCTGTGTCGTCCAGAAGGTGTTGTTGGTCTGTTGTCTGCTGTCGGCTTAAATTCATTTAAAGCACGAATAAGGGCTTTAAAGAAGGGGCTAAAACCGCACAGTCATTGTTTTGTTCACTCAGCTGGTTTTCATTATCGTTGGAAACCAAAATGGTTATAAAATGTACCGGTAGGTGTAATGAAAATCTTTTTACCTTCCAAGTGTATGATTTTTCTAGTTGCTGAGTATTCTCATGCAGACCTACACAGATTTTTGAGAACCAGCCATGATAAGAGCTGTTCTCTAAATGAAAAAGAAAGCTGCATCATTACTTCCTTTATAATGTCCTGTAGCATAGGATACGCTGGGACATCCTTAACAAAAGGAGAGAAGAAAAAATTACCCACAATTCCTTGCGTCAACTTTATTTAAATTGACGATGTTCTTGTGTCCTACTTTAATATAATAGATATTTTAGTTTGATTAAAGTTGAACCCTTGCCAATATAAAGCAAAATAAGATAATAAGATAAATAAGGAAAATGTGAATCTGTTAAGTTAGAGTGTGTTTATTTTGCTTTTCAAAGTGCTTCACACATTCCTCACAAGCTTGAGGACAGGTCCTCTTATTCATACCTTTCATTGACCCTGTGACGTTTTTGTCATCATAATTAAGGAAATGTGAATAGAAAAGAACATAGTGGTTGGGTCACATTCTTCCAAGTCTCGTAAGTTGACATGGACAGTTTGGAACTTCTTCCCGTTTGACTGAGAAAAAATATTTGTAATTCAAAACATTGCTTGATAATCCTTACAAGTTGTGTTCATAATTACAGGGATTTGTGAGAGCCAATGGTCTGTACAAAGACCACTGCAAGATAAATGTAAAAAAAAGTATAACACACCAACAAAAATAAGCAGAAATGGCTTGAAAATTACAAATCAATCAATTTCCCCAGCCTAGCGTAGGCCTGCTTTTGGCTTCTTTTGTGCATGAAAAATTAAAAAGGGTGATTAAAGAATATGGAACCAGATATGAATTAGTGAGACCAAAGTATAAAACAGCAGTTGTCAGAACTGAACCAGATGTTAGACTTTTTGTGTTTAAGTCTCTTTTTACACACAAGCAGTCTGTCGACACAGTGAGAAGAAAGACAGGAAGCAGGGGTGTGGGGCTGCGGCTGGACGCCAAGAATTGAAGACAAAAACACAATATATTGTATACATTATGACTTGTTACCTGATGCTTAATGGTTTGTTTTGAATAAGACCCCGTTCACAACATCCTCCGGCCTCTTATAGGCACATGAGCTGCCGTCTAATTGTTACAGGAAGGTCTACAGTTTGTAAGTAGGGCGGAGATCTTGTGTTCGATCTGACCATTGACTCTCACATCTCACTGTCATTTTGAGAAAAATTAGCAAGGGTTATACATGTTCAGGATATATTTATACTGTATATTTATGTGTGTGTGTATACTCGCAACCGCAAGCCCTGTAATTGGTCCGTTAGGTAGCTTTGTATTTCCTACATTTTTTCAACATTTCTGGTATCTCCATTTTCAAATTACTGCAGAGAAAAGAATGCTACAAGCCAGTACAATCAATTGCTGCTCAATGTTTATCAGCTCCAACTCCAACATAATACAATGTGTTTCAGTTGCCATTGTATCCTGTACGCAAACATACAGGAAATATTGCGGAAGATCTTTTTTCTCTGATTGCTTTAAAACAGAGGTCCCTAAACCGAAATCTTTTATCCTGTTTACTGATAAATAGTTTAACAAAACAGTGGTGCAACATGAAAAAGGTGAATATGAATTTAGCAGGTTAAACATGAGAACACTGGAATGGGGTTTTTAGTGGCACCAGAAGAACAACATAAATAGTCAGAGCTTTTATTGGACAGCCCGTTCTGATTTTACTGACATCATTTTGAGTCGAGTGCTTTTTTTGATTAAATGGGCTAACACTAGACCCACTCCCCCATCAGGTGAAGTTAGAGCTGCAGTGGTTTGTGGAAACCTACTGTACCTCTCTGTGCAGGTGGAACATATTGAGGAAGTAATCTTACAGTATCTCAATGTGACTGAGTTTGTGCTTTCAACTAGAAATCTGTCTCTAAAAAGTTCAGTAATATAATTGTTAAAATCTTTCTAAATTGTTGTGAGTCTTACCAAACTACTGCCCGCTGGTATTGTAAGCTGTGTTTATCTCCTGCAGGGACGAGTGGGCTGAGGCCATCCAGATGGTGGCTGAGTCTCTGGCCAAGCAGGAGGAGGAGGGCATCCTGTGCAGCCCCACCTCTCAGATCGAGAACGTCAATGAGGAGGAGATGGACACCTCCATCGGCCACTACAAACGGAAGGTGACAAGCAAAATTGCTCGTTTTTTAATGTGCTATTTCTGAGATATTTTATTCCAATAAAAAGATGAAGAAGAAACTGTTTCTTCACATCATGCCTCTGTTTCTTTGTACAGACAATGAATGACTTTGACTATCTGAAGCTTCTGGGCAAAGGCACGTTTGGGAAAGTAATTCTGGTCAGGGAGAAGGCGAGTGGCACGTACTACGCCATGAAGATTCTGAAGAAGGAAGTCATCATAGCCAAGGTATCAGCTTTATTTGTTGTTATTTTTAGTATAATTCATTTGATGACATGAATGCAGTGAGCACCAGCACTTAAAGTAGCTTAAGTTATTTTTAAACCTGGTTCCTATTTTAAGAATCCAAAATAAGAGTTTCTCATACAACCATTAAGATGTAGTGTTTTGAATTGACTGTGGGTGTCACTGTATGGCTGCAGCTAAGGTATTAAGTAAAGAAGTCACTGTGTAGGTCAGGTGTTTGATCCCAGAAGGACAAAAGATTTGACCTCTAAAGCGCTAGGTTACAACATCATCATAAGTTGAAGATGGATCTTTGCTGGTCTAGACTAAATTCACTGGATGGATGCTCAAAGGTTTTAATGAATGAACTCTTTTATATCTGGTTTGGCTGCTTATTATCTTTAAACGTTAATTGCAAACTGCACAGAAGCACGTCAGCCAGTTCACTCCTGGATCAGGCATATCAGTGGATCAGTGCTAGACTGATCTCTAACACTATTTTTAGACATTTGGGAGTTAAGTTGACAAAAGATACAAAAAGCTACAAATAAATCCAGGAAATTGCTTCAACATGGAGCTTTATAACAGGTTGTAATGGATGCACCGTAATCCTTTGACCCTCTCAAAATAAAAATTGTAGCTTTTGCAGATAGAAAGCAATGTAAAAGATGTTTATGGAATTAAAAAACTAGGGCCCAACAAGGATCAAAAAATCAATTGATATTGGCCGATATCTTTCTTTGATCAATGTACAATATTTAGAGATAGTTGATGTAGATATATACATTAATTGCATTTATTCCTCAAATGCAGTTATCTAACAGTTGTGGAAAACATATAATGAAGACACATCACTCAACTGGAAAGTAACTGCGCATGTACGTGCATCACTGCTTGACACTGTGGAGAGTGATGATGCTTGTTGTAATACATATAACACTCAGCTGGTGAAAGAGAACTGCTACTGTAATTCAGCGATACTCAAATGAAATGCCATTTGTCTTGTGAATAAATCTAGTAATATGGGCGGATACCGATAGTCACTTGATGTGGTAATATCGGCTGGCCGATCAATCGGTCTGGCTCTCTAAAAAAACATCTCCCTCTTCAACAAATATGTTTCTCTGTAGGGATCCATTCTGTAATGTTGTCAGACTCTTACAAAAACGATCTGAGCCTGTTAGTAACAAAAGAGAGAACTGTTAGTGGAGGTACTTTGCACATTTGCCCTACAATATTATGTTGCAGCCATAACAGCTTGTTTCATGGCCGAGAGCTGAAAGATTTTATTTCTCCCTACAACATTTTTATTGTATTCATTATGGCAAATTTAGATCCAGATGAAAATAATATTCAAATAATAAATCTTTTCAAAGACCTGCCATGACCATGTTTATGAAAAGAATGCAATAAGAAGTCAAGTTACCTTCAAAGTTTAATGTATTTGACATGTAGATTCCTTAACCATCTTTTTACTTCAGTAAGAATCTTCTACATTGAGCTCATCTTGTCTCTCCGCCTCTTCTCTCCCTTTTTATTCCAGGATGAAGTTGCTCACACGCTCACAGAAAGTAGGGTATTAAAAAACACTCGGCATCCATTCCTAACTGTGAGTATGAGCATGTAGACTGCATCCAACATTACATGAAGACACACTCGTGCTTCTTTACACTCAGTATTCAAAGTTTCTTTTGAATAAAGGTGAACAGAGCAGAAACAATACACTCAATCCAGACTGTATCATTTCTGTCTTAAAGTAATGAAGTGTTGAGCACGGCAGAGTCTCAATAACATGTACACATTGTGTTGCAGTCTCTGAAGTACTCGTTCCAGACGAAGGACCGGCTGTGCTTTGTAATGGAGTACGTTAACGGAGGAGAGGTGAGACATCAATGAAAATGTTGTTTGTGATGCCGATTGATGTTCTGTTTTATTAGAATGTTGAAGTTATTTCCAGAGTGATTAAAACATGTTGATTAATAACACAGTGTTTACTCTCTCAGCTTTAACAGAGAGCTCATCTTGCTGTGGGCTTTGTCTTCTATGGAGAGTTAGGGTTAGCTTTGTCTGCACTCAGGGGTCTCAAGGGGGTACACTAAAGAACCTTATCAAATGTTCTGCCTCTTTTTGTGAATTAAACATTCTCCTTTCCTATCAGACTTTAAGGAGATGATTTAAAGATGTTTCTGAGATACATTTACATCTGAGATTTCAAAATGTGATTGTTTGAGTTGATGTTCATTCTTCTTCCCAAAACCAAATAACGAAGAAACATGAATACACCAGGTTTCATTTGAAGAAGCTGACAGCATGTTCAACAGTCATGGAAGATGTCAAAGTGTGCACATGGAAGAAAAGCTTTGTGACTATATCGTCATCCTTATTCTCTTTTCATATTTCACTTTTTTTATTGCGACTGGAATCATGTCAAAGTAAACACAGTGAATATATCCTTAGAACCCATAATGTAGTTGTTATTCTGGTTCTGATAAGATTGTCAAAATGTTCATACTCTGATACTTTTAAATACCTTGTGTTTGAATTTCCCCACTGGGGATCAATAGAGGATTATCTTATCTTAATACGATGAAATCTAAACATTTTTAAACTTGTTTAAAAGAACCAAAAACAGATCTTCAGTCATATTCTCACCCAAAAGTTGCCACAAGCCAGACAGAGAGCACAACATATTTGCAATCGAACACAGGAATTTGCTTTCAAAAATGTGCTTTTTAAAAAACAGGAAATGATCCAATACTAGGTGCTATCACTTATATTGTTCTTTCTGTGTTATAGCTATTTTTGTTTTGTTTGCATTTTAAACCAAATATATTTAAAAACTAAGCTATATTTCATCTTTGCTATTAAATGTGAGAGTGCTGGGCATTTGGTCAGTCAAAAATGTCTAATATATAACACATCATTTTGTTTTTTTATGGAAACAGATGACACCTCTTACTCATACTGGAATAAGCTTTGACTCCAAACTGGTTCAATCCTGTTTCTGCACACACAGACCCCAGTCGTTCTCAATCTACAATGTGATTTCCTTAAAACTTGCTGAGTAATCAAAGCTTCTAAAAGTGTCTACTGTTAGTCTAACTGTATAACCAGCTACATAACTCCTCCTGGTTTCACTCCAGAGGAAATCTAGCCTTGATTTTGATCGTTATGTATTAGTGAACATAACAAGAAAGAGATCTAAGAGATGTTCTTTTTCCTTTCTTCGCAGCTGTTTTTCCATTTGTCAAGAGAAAGAGTTTTTTCAGAGGACCGGACTCGCTTCTACGGCGCTGAGATCGTCTCGGCTCTAGACTACCTACATTCTGCAAAGATCGTCTACCGAGATCTGAAGGTAAACTACATGATCCATGTTGAGGTTTAAGAAAAACCTAATATGTGACAACTGTTTTGTGTTTAAAGTTATTGATTCAATGCGTAGAAACAAACAGAAACACATCGTGCATGTTAGCTAGAACAAAACAAAGGAGTTATTCCATTGTTTGTCCTTCCACAGCTGGAGAACCTCATGTTGGATAAAGACGGACACATTAAGATCACAGACTTTGGCCTCTGCAAAGAAGGGATCACTGACACTGCCACCATGAAAACCTTCTGTGGAACACCTGAGTACCTGGCTCCTGAGGTCAGTAGACACAACACACACAGAATGAAAACTATTTGGATCAACAAAAAATATATAAATGCAATTAATTTTGTATTAAAAACTTGATTAGTTGGCCTTTATTATTTTTTCAACAAAAAGCACCTTCGCTTGTTATGACTTAATGTTGAATGAAAATGAGCATGTCTATAATTTCGAAATGTATTGAATCATAAATGTTCTGGGTGTTAATTTAGAAAATTTAAATAGAATATGTCTGATTGTTTTACAGCAATGTCAATACTTTATCAATGTAACTTTAATTAATTGACTTCAATAATCCCTCAGCTAAAAAAAAAACAGCTAGTGAAGTGTATTCATTTATATTAATGTGGAAGTAGCAGGAAGATGTAGTTCCTCTAAAGGAATGTAAACCTTGTTACGTTTTCTCCTGCTGTTTCCTGCTGTACTCAGCCAATCAGGTGCACACTGTGTCAGGGCATTTTATACCATTTCATGACTTCAAATAACTAACTAAAAATACAATTCTCAGAAAGCGTGATGGTAACATGACATGCATTTTGGTTCTATCGTTTGACCCATTGGATTTATGGCCAATACTGCAGCCATTCAGCAGGGGGAGCTCTAAATCTTTTGGCTTCACATAATGCACATCATCACCTTTAAAAAAAGTGCTGCAGTTTAAAACACAGTCAGATACAGAAAAACAAAGTGTTTAAGACAGAACTGCGGTTATTTAACTTCTGTTTTTTGAAGCCTCAGAAGAAGACATTGATTGCAGAAGCTGCTTATATGATGTAACATAATAATTGTATGTCATCAGGTGCTGGAGGACAATGACTACGGACGGGCGGTGGACTGGTGGGGTTTGGGTGTGGTGACGTACGAGATGATGTGCGGCCGCTTGCCGTTCTACAACCAGGATCACGAGAAGTTGTTTGAGCTCATCCTCATGGAGGAGATCAAGTTCCCACGCACCCTGTCAGCCGACGCCAAGTCGCTGTTATCAGGACTGCTCATCAAAGACCCCAACAAACGGTAACCACAGACACACACAAGTGATGTCCATATATTCACATCTTATCAGGCTATTCAGGCTAGGTTTGCATAATGCAGAGAGGCTGCTATGTTAAACTGAGGCAGCTGCCTGAATAACAGCAAAAAACCTTGAACATTAAAATGTTCCTTTTTTCAATGTAGAATTTTTTTTTGCCTTTTCTCCAAATTTGGAGTACATGTGCCGTGCATTTCTCTGCAGAGAGTCTTGACAAGACCTGTCTTTGTGACAAATTGTATTGCAGAGCTTCTTCTTTTTTTTTTTTTTTTTTTACCTTTCAAGGATAAGCTAAATTTGGAGAATGCAGTTGACCTGAACAACCAGTAGGATCAGTCTCTTTGTAAAAACAAAGAACCTGATGCCTCCATTACAACCCTTCCTTTAATGTAGCCACAGATTCATTTATTTTTGTTACAACCTTGACCAAAGATTTTGACAAAACAGAGACATCACTAGCTGTGGATTTCAAAAAGTAGATTTACTAACAGTTAACATAAACAAGCTAAATATAGTGTGTCATCAGATGTGTAGAGCACGTGTTATTGTGTGTCAACGTGTATGTGTCGAGCTGAACAGAAGAAACCAGTCGTAGTCTGAGTGCAGGTGCCTAGGTCCAGCTCATCCACATGTCGACCCTTCACAAGACACAAGTCTCCTGCAACGCTTACTCAGCAGCAGAGCCAGACAGAGACACCTAGTGGCCAAGCGGAGGGCTCGTCACACTAACGAAAGCAGGAGTTGTTATTTTGTGTCTTGCACTTAGCTTTAGGACCCTTGTGCATGAAGACAACAGAAGACAGAGTACTGACAATGGTTTCTTGCTAGTCTGACCATAGACAAGTGTGTTTTTGTGTGATAAAGGACCATAAAGTAGCAATGCATGTTGGGTAAATTCTGAAGATTTTTAATTGACTGCACTACAAATAAAGCTAGACTTGATAAGGGATCATCCATACGTTTAATATGTTACTTTTCTAGATATATTCTTTCTATATACTTTCAACATTAAGTGAACATTATCAAAGACTTTGTGAAAATATGAGGACGAGTAATAATGACTATTTTTTATTTGAAATTAAGGGAGGGAGAGAGATTGTCGATCTACACTGACTTTAAATAAGAGAGATGTCTGTTGATGTGCTGGTTTGTGTGTTTTTCTATGATTGTTTGTAGGATTTGTCAGTCTCAATAGGAAATGTTGATGTGATGACATCATTTCTTTTGACGTTTGCAAACATACAGTATAGAGAATTTTATGAAGTGGTTGTGGTGACGGCAGCTCAGTAATGGGACTCCACCAGCCTTTAGACGCGATCTCGGTAGTGTAGACCATCTGTCTAAAACAAAAGTACTTTAACTGAGAGTATTGATGACATTACGTTTGACTGTGGCTGAAATAGAAAGAAAGATTTCTATCCCTGAATATGTCAAACTTTTTACCACTGGAATAATTGATGGGACAGATGGATTAATCATTGCCTGATTCAACAGTAACAGGAGGAAATGTTTTGACAGCTATGAAATCACACAGTGACTCAACTCACCAGAGGCAGTGTCACTCACTGGGGAGGAGATCGATGAAGGAAAGATGGTCATACATCCTGGAAAAGTTGTCTGACTTTTACCTGAGGGACAGCCGAGTGCCTGTCCTTCACTTATTGCCCTCTGTCCAATCAACAGAGCCCTCTGTCCTGTTGCTGGTCGAACAAACACGATAGGCTTACAAGCGACAGTTTAACAAGCAGTGGTGAACTCACACTTTTTTGGCTTGGGCATTCTCCATTCTATAATAACAACCTGCTAATTTTACATTATCCAAGGTCAATTAGGTTTATGCACTTTACAGATTTGTACAGACATTTGTGTGTCTGAGTGGCAGCTTTAATCACCCTTCACCTCAGCTACTTACTCCCACTCCAGGAGGAAATATAATCCATAAACTCAAATTAAAAAGTCAGAGCATCTCAGTAAAACACAGAGATGTTAGATGATGAAGATAGATGTCTTCAGAAAAAAAAAAAAGCAGGTATAATGCTGATAAATGTACCGGTATGTGTATTTACCATAGAAATCCACCTGTAAGGAATCTGCCCTCCTTGTATTTACTACTGAATGAATAAAAGATACCAAACCTTCTAATGATAATTTAGTGCAGTTCGACAAAACTGGCTGGTGGCTGCAGTTAATTTCCCACTCTGATTATCCCGGAGCCGTTTTCTGTCTCTAATGAAGAAACGGGCGAAAAGAGGCTACTGCAGCTTCACAGAGCGAACTCGTTCACCCTGGCCGAGTTATTTCGGGATCAGTTGCAGGTGGATATTCTGGTTCCATTGATGGAGACTTTGTAAGAGCAGCTTCTGATGTCTCACTTCGACATCTCCTTCTTCTGTTTTTTTTTTTTTGACAGGCTTGGCGGCGGACCGGATGATGCTAAGGAGATCATGCGACACAGTTTCTTTGGCACAGTCGACTGGCAGGATGTCTACGACAAGAAGGTGAGAGCAGGCTTTAGCTGTGAGACGTCATCCCGTCTTCAGTGGTAATTTATTCAAACAGCGTACCTGAGATATTCTGGTAGCAGGGTTACCTAATTTTCAAAAGGCGTCTGGCTGGGACTCAAAAATAGAAACAGAAAAGACATATTACCTCATCTTTGTTTATTTTAGCAACATAAAGCCGTCCAAACACCAGCGTGTCTTTTAACTAGAAAGATTCTTCTTTTTCTTTTGGACTCGTCTGTCAAACTCTCAGCAACGTTTCACTCAAAGTCCTACAGCCTTGATGATTCTCCACATTATATTTCCTTAGGTCGTTGACTACTTTGCTGTGATGTTTTGCAACTTCCATCTGATTGAGACACTTTCAGATTAAAAAAAAAGATTTCTTCAGACTGCTTTGGTACAGTAACAACACAGACATCAATCACAATGTCTTCACTCTGTATGTAAGATGGGGAAGTTGCCACCATGACCTCAACCATGTTCAGACTACTGGTTCAAAGTCCAGGGTTTTGCTTTGCAGCTAAAGGTGCACCGATCGCCCCGGAGTAGGACGATCTTAAGCCATGTGAAAGACACACAAACATTACCGCAACAGTTACACACACAGAGGCTAACATGTCATCAGTGTAGAGGCGGACATGCTTTAACTAACTGGAGGTTAAACAAAGATCCTCTCCAAAGTATCTCTCATCCCAAGAGCGTATCCGTGCATCCACACTGCAGTGGCTTTGATGCACGTCCATCACTGGATTTGATCTTGTCATTGTTTATTTATTGTCCTTACAAATTCATCTGAAGCCATAAGTATAAGAGAAGATGTGAATGAAGTGAAAACATACATGTTGTTAAACGTTTGCTGCTCAGGAATAAAGACATAATATATATTCAATCATCTTCAATAAAATCACTTATTTCCACCTTCCTCTTGTCTGTTCCAGCTGGTTCCACCTTTCCAGCCGCAGGTCAGCTCAGAGACAGACACACGCTACTTCGACGAGGAGTTCACAGCACAGACCATCACCATCACTCCGCCAGAAAAATGTAATAACATTGTTTTTCTTAATGCTCTTGTGAATGCTCCATAAACAAATAACCTCGTCATCTTACATGTTTCCATTTGTCCCTACAGATGACGAGGACGGGATGGACGCGGCGGACAACGAGCGAAGGCCTCATTTCCCACAGTTCTCCTATTCAGCCAGTGGACGGGAGTGAGCGCTCCGGCCCAGCAAGCCAGTATTGTCCCCATCCGTGGCCATTTTGAGGAAAACACGTAGCCATTTTAGGAAAAAAAAAGTACCAGTCTCCCCTCTTTTTCTCCTTCTCTGCCTCCTCACAGACGGGGAGAAGTCTTTTTAGGGACTTTAAAAGAGGTTTTTGCACAGTGGGATAGACACCAGCCGGTCTCCCCACACTAAAAAAAATAAGTCTCCTACATTTTCAGCGCTATTTACTGCAGAAGGCAATGTTTTTGTTATTTATTTTTTTTCTCTCCGTCAGTATTAAGTCGTCAACCCGGGTTACATCTTTTTTTTTTGTTTGTCTGTTTGTTGTGTCTTCCCTTTTTCTTCTTTTGACTTTTTTGCACTTGGTTTGGAAGAGCCGTTTTAGGGAACAAAAAACCAAAAATGTTGCCTTACATGTGCAGATGTTTCGTATCATACTGACAGGGTGTTTTTGTTTGGGAGAGGGCGGGCGGGTTTTTGGGGATGTGAGGGGGTCATCCTTAGTCGAGGATAAGTGCATGGCTCGTGGTTCACTCAAAAAAAGTACAAAAAGAAACACATTTCTTTCTCATCCATATGCCATGGCATCGCACATTCCCCATTCCCATGGCGATGAAAATCACTGTCTACAGATAACAACAAAAAGAAAAACAAAAAAACAAGAAAAAAACAAAAGAAAGACATAAAATGAGGATTGAGGGGTCTGTATCATTCCAGTCATCATTGCAATGTTACTACTCTTTTTTTTTTTTCAACCCCAAGTTTTTTCTCTCACGCGCTTTACTCCTTTTAGTTTGTCTTTTATTGAAACAGGAAACACAAAACTGCCAGAAACTGCACAGTTCACTCAGGCGCCACAGAGCACAACCGCGTTCAAACTCAGCCTACCGCTCCAGCTTTCCACAGCCGGCAGGGAACGAGGCCTTTCTCTGCTCTCACCGTTTGTACTCCTCCTCTTCTTCTCCTCCTCTTCTTCACTTCCTCCTCTTCTTCACCTCTGCTCTTCTGTTTCTTCATTGTAGCTGTAGGACTAGTGGAATGGGTGTTTACACAGGGACATGTGGCTTAATGTATGTATGTAATGTATGTATGTACTGTATGTATGTGGGACATGGGGGTCAAATGTATGCTGTCATAGCACACACACACATCTACACACAAACATATACTCACATCGTCGTGCACACAGATCAGACTCAAGTCTGCACTTTGCTCCAAACTAAACAAGTTTGTCATTTTCCAAAATGAACAGAACGCCTGATGTGTATACCACAAAGCAGATCAACATACCCAAGCTCTTTGACTTAGCTGGCTGGATAAAGCCTGAAGTTGCAGATCAAGATTTTGGGTATCACAAAGGTGGTTATGATCTTTCTCTGTTAACTCAGACTGCTGCAGGCTGTGTGCGGGCTCACCTGAAAGGAGACATTTAGCTCGTCATTTGACGCTTCTTCTGCACAAAGAAGAAAGTTTACTGGCAGTCTGCTTCTGTCAGACTAAAATCATGAGAAGAAATAATGAATAGTTTGTGGTAATAAACTTCACTGCTGCTTCACGGACGGAGAGGGACGCTTCAGTAAAATATTGTTATTTTAATTGATTTTGCCATCAGACAAACTGTTGGTGCTTTTTGTTTATTTCTAATTTGACAACTAAACAAAGTAAACTTTAACTTTGACAATAATACACGACATTTCAGCACTAAAAGAAGCAACTGTTATGGTCAGATAGCCTTTTACTTCATGAAGATATGTTTAAATAACATTTCATCTTTCATTGATGAAGACTAATCAGTATTATTATCTGTGATTTCAGTGTAAAACCTGCTGCGTTAAACACTTCAGGATATTAGGAGCAAATATAAAAACACAACGCTTCTTAATTCAAAGTGGTGCAACGGATGACAAATCATTTTGTCTCAGATCAATCAAAGAAAAAAAAAAAAATATATATATATATATATATATATATATATATATATATATAACTTTTCTCCTCTTCAGCTAGCCATGACTCAAACTGTGCTTTTCACCAGCGCTACAAATCAAAATGTATCCCCATGAATCTTATTGATGTATCACATCCTTTGTTTTCTTTACCATATACACAAAGCTACAATTCCAATAATAATAATAATAATAGAAGCAGTTAGATAAACCTGAACTCCTTTTATTTAGAAAGTGCGTTTTAAATTCTGAGTAGTAGACTTCAATATGAAAAGCTGCATCATTTCAATAACAGTATTTGTAACCACCATCAGAAACCACAACTAACCAAACAGAAAACAGATCTTTCTGTGAATAATACATTTTCTCTAATCTTCAAAAACAGCTTAAACAATGTTGAACATGTAACACACACACACACAGTTCATTCAGTTGGTGTGTGTATATCTGTGCACAGGCTGCACCTGCATCGTGTGTCGTGACAGACAGAACAGGGAGCGTGCGTTTAAGGATCTATCTTCTTTTTCTGGACCAGTACAACCGGCTTTAATGTTACTAACCATACGTTTCTGATTGATGTTATAAGCAGCCACCAGCTTACACCTGCATGATAAATGCAGACATGGTGAAATGAAGAAAAGTAGAAGCAGCATTAAACACAAAGTAAGCATACTAAAGGTTATATCAACTCTTTACAAGCTGTGTCCATGTGAAAAAGTTTTGGACAAATCTGATCAACTGTGATCCGTTGCACAACTACTAAGAGTGTGTAGCCTCTGTGATGTGATACATACCTAGTACTGACCAGGTTATGAGTTAAGAGTAGGTTACCATGGTGATCTAGCCATCTGAAAAGAGAGCCAGCTTTGTGACATGGAAATCTCTGACTTAAGGCTCAACAGAGCTGGCTTTCCCTCTAATCTCGCTTTGTGGTTTTGTGGTGTATCCCCCTGGTTTGTTTGTTTCTTTGAACCTGTAAATCTAAACTGAGGGAATGAGGGGATGAGTTGCCGTGCACATAGGAAATGTTTTTACTTAACACAGAGGCTGTTGAAGTTTTGGTGTACAGTATAGGGAAGAGAAGCTTACATACTTGAGTCATCCTAATTTTTTTTTTCTAGCTTTTGTCAAGATTGGAATGACAACCTCTGTGCCACACACACGTCTGTGTTTGTAGAAGCCTGGAGGTTATTAGCCCAGCAGAAAGACTGAAAGACGCCGGACACAGCTGGACTTGCATTGCCTGAAGTCCTAAAGACTTCTTTAAAAGCTGATGAATTCAAATCTATCCTAACTCACAAACTTACAACCTTGTTGTTTCAGTTAAGTTGTAGTGGCAAAAAGATGCTGGTCTCTTGTCAGTTTTTGTATTTATAACTGTATGAGAGAAGGTGTGAGTCCGCCTGATGGTTGTGTATGTGCAATAAGGTTGGAGCTGTTCTTATGTTTTATACTTGATGAGATAAGTGAACAAATGTCTTGAAACTGGAAGTAAACACTAAATATGACTGAAATTGGCAAGAAACAGAATTGAGTTCTCCATTGGTCCACTTCGTTCCCCGTATTCTGAAACCAACTTTTAAGTCTGAACCGGTCTGTCAGGGTTCCTTTGCACAGTATTGCAGCATTGTTGATGAAAGTATGTTTCCCACAGGTCTTACAGGACGATACATCCTGGAAGTGATATGATTAGTTTGTATGTACAACTTAAAACATGCTATATGCCTATAGCTGCATACAAGTGCTTTTATTTATTTAAATCAAACGTCATGAGTGCTGCCCTCTGGTGGTACGTGTGACAAACAACATGACTCAATAATGTGAACTAATTTTTTCCTTTCGGCTGTGATCTATCTGTTTCACTTTTGAACAAAATTATGAATTTAATTACTTTCCGGAGCAAATTGCTGACTTTTTCTGCTCTGCATAATTCAGTGGTTCCTGCACTCATTTGGAAAGGTTCAGTGTTGATTTCTGATTGTCAGGTCTGAAAAACTGATTACGTTGGTGAAAGATTTTTTTGGAAATTGTTGTCTGATGCTTGTGTCATCTCATACTCTGAGGTTCATGTGTAAAAGTGATAACAGGTCCAAGAATTATAACTCTGTAATGTATGACAAAGAAAGTATTGATTGAACTGCAAAGGAAACCTGAGTGCACACACACACACACACACACACACATAAACATCATTCATATTCACACAAAAACACAGACATACAAAGACTGTTTTATGAAGATAAGTCAGGAGTGGAGAACTTTATTAAACATGGACACTAACAGAAATGAGGCTTCCAGCTCCACATGCAGGGGTTCAGTCCCCATCTGTCCTGTCAGTATTGTGAATTAAAAATTATTTATACACACGCGCGCACACACACACACACGTTGAACTGAGGTTATCAATAAGTCACTAATCATGTCACAGATCACGAGAAAACTGAGCCGTGAGACACTCATGTGAGAAGACTGTGAGGACTGCCGGAAATATGTCGCCCAAAACTTCTTCTAGGTGTAAATATGCAATGCCTTTTTTTGTCTTTAGTGGCATTTTCACAAACGAAACATAAACATTTCTGTTTCTGTGTGACAGTACTTCAAGCTTGCTGAAGATAATAGTGACAGAATAAAAAAACAACAAATGACTCAAAAACTGCATCTTAGAAAACATCAAAAAAGGAAAAAAAAAAACAAAGACTATGTCAAAAACTGGACCCTTCCATTGATTTTTTTCTTTGGGACAATACATCGACTTATCGTCCAAGGAGGATGTTTCCATGGAGACAAACCCCGCCTCCTGCCTTCCTTCTTTGGCCACCATGGTCCCTGAAAATGATCAACTCCTGATTTTCTGAGAGGACATGACTGTTACTGTGGAGTCTGCACTGTCCTTTCTGTTTCCCTTCACTCTATTTTAAAAGAAAAAAATACAAAAAGGGACCATGGCTGTCTTTTTTTCTTTTCTTTTGCAGTGATGGTTTTATCAGGTTGTTCCAATCCCATCATCCATTTCTTCTCCTCATTTTTGTACCATAGTATCCGTTTTATTTATTTTTGTCTTTCTAGGCAGTGTTACCTTGTATGTTGTTAAAAAAAGGCACCTCTGGAAAGTTGCTGAGGGATGATGACGATGATGATGATGATGATGATGATGATGGATGCATTAACTGAAGTCTCTTTTTATTCTTTTTTTTTTTTGGATCGTTTGCTTGTTTGTTTTCTTACCAAAACATTCGGGCAAGAACCCAGTAGTGGACTTGCGTTGCCGTGGTAGTATTTATTTTGAATTAAATTAAAAGAAATACATTTCAGGGTTTCTGCTGTTGTGACTCTTTATTTCAGATGCTACAGTATTTTATATTTTGAGGCATCTTTAACTTTCAGGGGAGATGTGCTCTATGGGTCTTCATAGGGCTTCTTTTATTTTAAAGCTGGTGTGAGGAACTTTCATTTTGGGTTAAAGTAAGTATCATGAAAAAGTAACAGCTGGCTTACTTTTTGAAAAACGAGAGTCCAAAGTTAATGTGACAATATGTGGAATTTTAGTTTTTAGAGCTACCTGCATGAAGATAAAAAAAAAGACTTCAAAAGATATGAATATGATGTTTTGTTTTTTTCTCGATTGAACAAGTCTCCACATGTTAAATGTTGTCTAGTAGTAATCAGTACAGTTCACAGTCAATCCAGATTGTGAATATGACAACAAACAGGTAGAAAAATACATCATTTGAAATGACATTGCAGGGAATGAAGTTGAAGTATTGAGATCTAAGTGGAACATTAGACATACATGGAAGGCGTACGACTGTTTTGTTTTGCATTCCGAATAATTTAGACTATTCTTGAAATGATGCTGTAGTTTCATACAGAACCCTTGGACTTTATTGTCAGCACTCAGTCTTTAATATACGTTTACATTTTAAAAACCAGGTTTGAGAACAAGACGTAAGTTTAACCCAACAATTTTTTTCTGATTCATGGAGTAAGTTGTTGAGATTGTAAATTAAGCCAAAAGTGCGGTCCAACTTTGAGTGTGCGATTTTTTAAAACTGGCTACTAAACAGAAGACAAGCCCATGTTTCAGATAACGAGACCTTTCGTCTCATGCCCCTCTTAAGGAAAGCAAGAAAATATTCCCCA
This sequence comes from Labrus bergylta, assembly GCF_963930695.1. Taxonomy (NCBI): domain Eukaryota; kingdom Metazoa; phylum Chordata; class Actinopteri; order Labriformes; family Labridae; genus Labrus; species Labrus bergylta. The sequence goes on along the minus strand of NC_089195.1, from coordinate 6,442,535 downwards.
GTGATGACACAGGTGTAAGAACTGAAAGCCTAAAGATTTTTTTATATTTTGATCCAAAAGATCGAAACAGAACAGAAAACAATCTGGTGTTTGATGATGCCTCCTTCATCTACTGGCACGGCTACAGGCCTACAGTCTTGTTACAAAAATGATTTCCCTTTTTCTAGTCAAAACAGAAAAAGATCACTAAATATATTCAGAAACATTTTCTGTGATACAACTGAAGATACTCAATGAGGCAAAGCAGGCTTCCCAGCAGCCAGAAGGTTCTTCTTCCAACCCATGTCTACATCCATCACCTTTTAAGTCTCAGACACTCTGGACCTGGTCCTGGACTGCTGACAGAACCAGTTCAGTCCCACTGAGGTCAAACCTGAAGTCTCTGACGTGCAGGACAGGGCAGCATTCACTCAGGAATGGATGGAGGCCAATCTACATCCACAGACTGAAATAGGAATCAAACAGACAGACAACAAAGTCAAAGAAAACATTTTTTACAACTTTTACATTTTGTAAAAAGAGCAAAGATACTATTTTTTTTTCCAACAGAAATAAATACTTATTCAGATAAATTCCCCTTAAATCAAAGAAAAAAACCTCTGCTGGCCTTGCTCATGTCTCAATACATAGAGATGACGTTTACATTCCTGAAGTCCAGCAGTCCATTAAAAATTTCACATTGACTCGAAAAAATATATGCTAATGCTAACCAATTACTTTTATGTTAGCTTGTAATGAGCTAGTGCCATTGATGTCTGAAGTTAGAATACAAATATGACACAATAAATGGTAGACATTGGTATGATTCATTATCAACCTCGTCTTGTTGTCATAAATAAACTGTGCTGAAAGCTTATTGTAAGTTTATATGAATGTATTGACTTTATCGTGCTTCAGCCTTTAGCTCAAAGTATCAAAGTCAAGTGGTTTTCATCGATAATGCTACAGACTTTACATTCAGATTTTTACAGTTATAATAATCATTGTTCCCACCTCCACATCCAGCTCCAGGATGTCTGTGTCCGTCTTCAGCAGCTCACACAGGTTGGGTTTGGTGCGGCCGAAGTCTCCGTGTACGAACTCTTTGATGTAACTTTGAGATAAAGTTCAGGAACTTTCAGAAGTAAATCAGTTAACAAAAGCAACAATTATCAGGAAGATATATTTACAATTATTTGAATAGCTGCTTTAAATAAAACTAAAAGAAAGCTTGTAAAAGTAGCCTGTTTTTAACTAGAAACGTTATTAACCTTGAAGGGGACATATTATGAAAAATCCACTTTTAGTGTTTTTGAACATATATCTGGGTAACCTGAGTGTCTACTGACCCACAAAATGTGACATAAATCCATCCAGTCCTTTGTTTGTTGTCTGCATTTGTCTTACAACACAGAGGAAAATGCTCCGTTTCAAATGTGCTCTCCTTGTGATGTCACAGTGGAATTCTGGTAAGAAAAAAAAGCCCTCCCTTCCCGGGTATCTCCACCCCCAGCTGTTGAACTAAACTTTTGCGCAGGTCCGCCATTTTTATTCCCGCTAGCGAAGGAGTGATGTCTACCAGGAAAACTCGGGGGGGGGGGGTTACATTGCTCATTCAATGCTGAAATTCTGACTGTGAATACATTCTTAGAAGAAAAACGTTTTAGTCTTATAGTCCACTTGTTGGGTTAAGAAATGTAAGATTGGTGAATGAAACTGGCATCAATCTCAAGCCAAACAGACCTGCTTAATCCTTATTGCTAATCTTAGCAAGGTTATATTAAAGTAGCCATGTCAGTAGGATATGTTAGCGTTTAGCTCAAAACTTAGCTGACAAAGTCCAAAAGTTTAGAAATAGAACATGTCCTCACTACTATGTACATACTCCATTATATTATATACTCCAAAGTACAGAAGTACCAGTATAACCTTTAAAATATACCTGGGCCCAAACATAATGTTTTTTTTTATAGCAACAACATTATGCAGACTATTTCAGAGTATTGATAATTAGATGATTGTTTTATAATTATGAATGGAATATTGGGATCAAAACTATTAACTAGTAGTAAAGTTGGAGTTTATTAATTCACTTTATATCCTGCTATTTAGCTTGGGAATCCCCACACAGGATCAATATAGTACCAGAATATCCTATATCACAACTTTCCCTGATTTGAATACATATTATTAACCTGGATATGAAATCAATAAGACTAATGTTCTGAACAATTGAAGCGTTCACAGACTTTCAGTCCTGCAGATATAATGATTGATTCAATTTGTTGAAAGTGGAGAAAAAGCAGATAAGATGGAGGATACGTCCCCGCCTGTGTCTTCAGGCCCAGGTAGAAGTGATGAGAGTCCAGGAAGCGGGCGTTCATACTGTGGATGACTCTCTGACGAACAGCCAGTGCCCGTCGATGTAAGACCCTCAGAGGAGTCTTCTGGTCAAGAGTCAGATCCTGATGGGATGAAGTCTGACGTTATAATCAGGTTGAATAATTCAATTCAACATCTTGTACTGCATCTTTCTCCCCTGCAGTGGTTTAGATTAGGGATACAATACATTTCTAGAGTTGTAATTAGGTCTCTTTAATGTCCCCAAAAGTGAGCTACGTTAACTTTTCAGTATTTGTGGATGTTAAACTAAGTTCTGCAACAAAGGATTATTTTTTCAGTGTCAGTTAATCTGCCTTTTATTTACTCGATTAATACACAAGTTGTTTGGTCTATAAAATGTAAGTTAGTGTTTCCCAAGCCTGAGTAAAATCCTCAGAAATGTGTTTTGTCCATGAGTCTTCTATTTAGGGCGCGGCCACACTGGCAATGTACTTAAACACAATTGCCCCCACACCAGCTACTTTACTGACTCGTGCAGTCGAGTCCGCGTCTGCACATAATTTATTAAATGTATTTATGGATGTATCTGATAACAATAACAATACTGAAACTAAGACAGCTACTTTGTATCTTTACTTTGAGTCATTTTAGTCAGATAGACAGAAAACTCAACAGATTTCTTCATAATAAAGGCTGTCAACGCTGTGTACCCGTTGTTATTTACATACAAATATTTACATACATGAAGCTGTAGTTAGAGAATCTAGACTTTTTTGCTTGCAAAATGATTAAAAAAAAAAAAAAAATCAATTGTGCATGGAAACAGTGGAAGATTAGAGTGGAAGTTTGCATCTCAATAGTAACAGCTGAACATATAGTGACCTTAATGTCATCGATGAAGGTGATGTCGTCTCTCTCGATGGGTTTCAAGGTCCAGATGAGTGCCGTGTATGACTTGGTTTTCTCCTCCTCTCCCTCCTTCATGCGACTCATGGCCTCCCTGAACACAAAACAAGCACACAGCACAGATGTTTGTTTCATGAACTGTCTCATAAGTTCATTTAATGTTAAGGTTTCAGAATGCCAGAGCAGTTTAAGAGTTAAAGTAAATTGTGCTGTTAGATATTCTCTCACCTGGTTACAATCTGCAGGTCTCTCACTCTGATTTTGTCTGAAGACGCATTTATGGTCTGAAAAAAAACAAGATTGGCAAATATTAGTAAAAGAACATGGGACATTAAAACTGCTTACAGCAACCAAATATACAGAAAATCTAAACAATAAAATGTCAATTCTGAAATGTTTCCTGACACTACAGTGAGGCACAAATCTGAAACTGATCTATGAAGATGAACAGAACTAAATCTCTACTCGGGTGGAGCAACTTTAAAAAAATAAAAAAAAATGAATGGATGACTGAGTAAAAAGCGCTGCAGTGAAGCCTCAAGTGGTGGAGAATTGTTTAAAAAAAGGTTGCTGTGTCTTTCATTTGAATATTTCCTGTAAATCCTCTTTAATTCTAAGAAACTAGTTCCAAGGCACTGCAGCCTTTCCCTGTGGAAGAGGAGCCTTTGGAGAAACATACGTACTTCATACAAGTCTTTTAGTCTACACACTTTTGTTACATTAATCTTTTACTGATAAATCACTTTCAACCTCATTCAAGGGTTTTTTGTGCATTTTTTTTTTTTTACATTCTTCTCCAGATAGTTTGTGTTTCCCTTCAGGTTGTTTTTAATGCACATATAAAATATGCACAAAAGGAGAAGTCATTTCTTTGTAGTTTGAGAGATGTGTTATAATTTTGGTACATAGTTAATGGAGCTGACCTCCTGTAGCTGCTTCATTTCCACTTTGCTGAGTCTGGATCTGTGAGGATTCAGCAGCTCCATTGCAAACGGACGACCTGCGGACGATTAGGAAAGATACAAATATTGTATTGTACACATTTAACTTCACATTCTGCAGGTGCAGCTTCACATTTTATTTTCTGTCTCTTACCGTTTCCTAGAGTCCGGACATCCACATCTTCCCGACCAGATGAGGAAAAATTAAATCCTGTAACCAATCAAAAAATGTTATTTCTGTATTTTTAGGATCATTTTAATATACAGTAAAGTATTTCTCCTGGGGTAATTCGCCAGGATGGACTAACCGTCAGCTCTGAAGGAAGACAGGATGGGTGCTGCAATCAGCTCCTCTACCGAGGACTCCATCCTCCTCTCTCCATCGATCAGCCAGGGCGTCTGAGGCAGATTGCGGCAAAACTTGTTGTACCTCCCTGACCAACGGGAAGAATGTCAGTATGGAAATAAAAACGATCAAACTAAATGTAAAAAGACTCTCCTCGTGTGCTATAAATACCTGCCACAAAGATTGACACGTGGAGACACTGGACGTCCTGAGAGCTGCAGCTGCTCGTCGGCTTTACTGGAGGGCACGGGTAATGTCTGGAAGAAAACATTCACAGTAAAGACTGTACTCCTAAAACACATCAAGAACTGGCAGATGAACATGATGCTTACTTTAGAAATTTGGCTTCAGATATCTTTTCCAGAGCTTTGACCACAGCCATCCTGGTGAACACTGACTGCCGGCAGAGAAAAAGACAGTTCATTGTAGTCCTGTAATATCAGACCCTTACTAACTAAACATGCAGCTGTTCAAAACAATGAAGGAAGTTTATTTTGTGCCTTTAAATTAATTATATTACTAATGTTGGCAACAGATCCTTATATCTATTAGAGCAGAATTATGCATTACAATGACTGTATTTAAGATGTGGATATAGGGGCGCTGGTAGCCTAGTGGTTAGTGCACGCCCCCCATGTACAGAGGCTGTTGTCACCAAGTGGGCAGGCAGGGTTACAATCCGACCTGTGGCTCCCTTCCTGCTTGTCAATCCCCTCTCTTTCTGTCTCTCTCTCTGATTTCAATGGTTATGCATATGGTTTCTAGCCTCTACAGCACACACAGGTAAAAGGTCTTCATGTTATCATAAAAACATGACAATGCAGGGTCGTCATCAGGGAGAGGGAGTCAAAGTTGAGGTCCACATCTAGTGGCCTTGAGGCTGTGTTACACAAGCACATACATTTACAAAGACCATAGGCATCAGTTAATGTTTGAACAAAAGGATGCATCCCCGTTATTTATCTCATAAGAACTCACGTAAGCTTTATTTCACAAATGTCCAACTGTTCTCTTTCACTCTGACGCTTCCTACCTGTTTGTTCTTAGTGGCTTTAAAGCAGTCCGGACATGTTGATGCACTGTAGGAAGGAGGTACAAGAGCCTTAAAGAACGTTTGTCAACTCATGTTACAGTTCATCTCTTCTCATTGACCTTCACTTTGCTTCTGTCAAATGTAAATGCTTCATAGTGGTTATCATGAATCAAAGAATCCTGCTTTCACTTTCATCGCAAAATGTCATCTGTGTTTCAAGAACCTAAAATTAATGCTTATCCCAAGATTAAAGATGAGGACTCACAGGAAGTGGCAGTCGACGTCCGTTTCTGGGTGAGTGAACTCCACACCTACCTCAAATAAACTCTGATAAAAAGACAAAAAACACAGAGTCAGTTTGTAATCTCATGCTGACAATAAAAATATCACTCTTTATGTCGGCGGCAGGAAAGATAAATCAGGGTTGCTGTGGATCCCAAACTTACCCTTCATGAATAAAAGCTAATAACAAATGTAAAATGTAAGGTTTGTAAATGATTGTATAAACTCCACTGGTTAGTTCCCCTCTTCATGGGAGTCACCTACCCTGGTCACCACAGCTATGCCTCCCAACTCCTTTGAGACGAGGCCCTGTAAGATCCACTTGAAGGCCTCTTTCACCTGGATGAAGTCCTCTTTGTCCACCGCGGCGCTCTTCTCTCTGGATGATCAAAAAAGGTGAACATGTAAAAAACACATGTTCACAAAGCCTGATTGAACCTGCAGTGATGGAAAAAAAACTGAACATCCAAAAGAATGAACTCACCTCAATTGGTTCTTCACATGAAGCCAACAGGAGTGCTGCAGGATTCAAAAATACATATTACGACCAATATGACAGAGACTTTCCTTGCAACTCAAGCACCAAATGAGGATTTGTTATGGTGCTAAACATAGTGCCCACAAAAACTACCCCCTCTGTCTAAAAATAATGAAAGAATAGATTTTTTAATCTTCATTTGTAGAGGATCTTTACGTTACAGTAAGTGGTTTCCAATGAGCTTGGAGCTAAAAAAAAAAAAAAAAAAGAAGAGGATTTTCTGGCACAAACTTCACCATCTGACAAGGTGCATGAAGAGTGAAAGGCTTGAAGAGGTCAAAATGCTCCAGCAACACTTGTAGTATGAAGATCAACTTTATTAACAATTTAGACCGACGCGTTTCGGCTACAGGCAGAAAGTCAATGAGATATCCCATACTGTTTGTTTTGGAGACTTGTTTGAACTAATACAAATATAGAACAATAAATAAAGAACATTAAACATTACATTTTGCAAACAGATAAATAGTCAATAAATTGAGAAGGTAAAGAACATAGTAATAAAAAATGGAATAATTTCCAGTAGCTTTTCGAAGACAGAGTAGACAGACACAGACTGACCTCCCGGACACACAGCTGAGCGGGCAGAGAGACGGACAGCACCAGAGTGTCGAACTCGTACTTTTCTGCTTTTACTGCATCGGCCATCTGTGAACATCAACGCAACAAAATTCTTCTTCAAATTCAAAAGGAGTTGCACTCTGACACTACAGTGAGTATTTTACAGCAAGCACACACCTTTACGGCCTGTGTCGTGCCACAGAGTTCCTGTAGGATCCCCAAACACACCACACACACACTGGACTCTTCATCCTTCAGTCTGACTCCAGCAGCAGAATCTTCCTCTGATGGAGCACCAGCAACAATGGGCTCCAGTTTAGCTCTTTTACTGGGTGGGTCGTCAGGTGGTTCTGACCCTGCTGCATCATGGGATTTGTTGTTTTCTTCAGTAGATTCTACTGCTTTAGGATCTTGTGGTTTGCCGTTTTCAGTATCACTGATAAAAGCTTGAAGTTCTTTAAGCGTTTCCTGTAAAAGATCGGAAATGACATAGTGGCTCACAAAGTGCACAATTTTGTGGAGAACAGCGATTTATAAAAAGCTTTGAGTGAACACACACCTGATGGGGCCGTCGGTAGGCAGCCTGAACACTCACGCAGCAGAACCTTAGCACACAGCGTGCGCAGCAGCCGGCGGACAGAAGCTTCTTGATGATGGGTTTATCCTTTTCCTTTAGCGACAGCATGACTCCAGCCTGCAGAAGGTGCAGAGATATTTTTAAGAAAACAGCAGACAGCTGCTCAACTGATGGAAAGTTGTGACATTTGAGACATGAATATATTGAGTAAAAGAAAAAAAGAAAAAAAACATCAGGAGGAGATGCATTGCATAAAACAGGGTTTTAACGTAGCACAGGTCTCTTGTAGCTGTTTCTGCTTTTATTGTCTTAGATGAGATTTAAATGATCTGTTCCTTCAGCATGTCTTTTATTTCATTATTTATTTCCTTTTTCATTAGCACACTGGTCCTCCTGAGTTACACAAGTCTGTACCACTGAATGAATGCTACATAGATATTGATGGAATGACAATCAAATAAACTTAAACCCAATATCATTCTGCATAAAAAAAAGTGTTTGTGCAAATTGATTAAAGAATACGAGTAATGAGTCTAAATCAAGGGTTCGTGCATTCACCAGTAAATGATGCCTCTGTTCTTTTTGAGTTGTTAAAATGTGTGATACTTCTCAATAGCAGTTTTTAAATCAATGCAATGTTTGTTATTCAAGTGATCGATAATATTAAAAGAACGAGAACTATTGAAAAACCAGATCTACTGTCATATTTTAACAAAAAGCTGCCACTAGCATAGGAAGAGAGAGAGAGAGAGAGAGAGAGAGAGAGAGAGAGAGAGAGAGAGAGAGAGAGAGAGAGAGAGAACTGTCAAAATTGCACAAATACGTATAATTGTCAGCAGTTTGGTAATTAAGACAATAAATGATCCAATGTTGAGTTTCTTGGACTTCTATTTTTGTTGCTGCAGTATCGATTTTGTTTGTTTTGTATCTTCTTTTAGATTTTATTGGCTTCTAATGTGTTTGTCATATAGCTTTTGATGTCTTATGTAAAACATTTTGAAATAAAAGTGCAAAGTAAATAAATGTATTTTACATTGCATTACACTTCACTGTTGTTTGTGCTGAGTAAATACAACTTAATAATATAATTACTTTGCACTGAAAAAAAGATATAAAAAGTAATGACCAAAATCTATTTGTTCTTAAAATAACTAGTCCACAGAAAACACTTGTAGCATATTGAATAAGTCATTATGTTAGACATGATGCCGAGCAGCTGAAAACCATGCCTGTTCAGTCTCTGCTGTATGCTAAGCTAATTTAGCCTGCATGAGATTTTAGGAACCATTATGAAAGCAAATGAGGTCAAAGAGCACTGTGAGGTTCTACAGATCACCTGTAACAAACCTACCTGACACGAAGGTGTTCAATTGCCGGTGAAATATAGTAAAGAAATCAAGCAGGATTCAGTTTCTTTTCAACATGCTGTCAGCTTCCCTGATGGTTCAGTACAGACAGACGAAGCTAATCGATCAAGATCGGCTAGTCTTAACAACTAACATAAACCTTTGGCTACAGCAATAAAAAAAAAGTCTATCTGTATATTCAACCGGCTTTGCAGATTATGTATATCAATTTGTCATACAAGAAAAACAACCCAAGATTAAAGTTAAGAAAACTGCGACATGTTTTCTTTTTTTTGCGCGTCGGTACTTGATAGCTACTGTCTGAATACGTCATCTCCAAGCGCTGGGCGGGTTGACAGCCGGGTCCTTCTTCTCCATGCAGCAGTCGGCGGCTCTAGAAATTTCTAAACGGGACCGGGTAGAGATACCGTAATCTGAGTCCATCCGAAGCCGAACCGCGGTGCTCAAGCTCCGGGACGAATCAGTCCCTATCTAAAGACTTCTCTTCACATTTACCATCGATAATTAAGTCACGATGCCAGAAGTAAAGTCCGCTGCGAGAGTTTCAAACATGAGCAGAAACAAAGGAGGGGCGTATGTGGACCGCGACAAGCCGGCCCAGGTTAGGTTCAGTAACATCTCAGCTGCTAAAGGTGGGTGTAAAGTTGTAGAAGCTGTGTGAAAAGACTAACATTCACGACAGAATATCACCTTTTTATGTGGTTACCATCCCTCCAGACTGGGCTGAGCCGGACACCGTTACTCATTGTTGTCAGGGTATTAGATTAAATCTGTTCCGGAATCTTAATTAACGACCCTGCTCGGTTACCAGTGTTTGTATTCATCATGTTGGAAGTAAAACTGAAATTGGGTACCAGTGCAGCTGAAATTAGCGAGCAGAAAGCCACTTTAATTGTCCTAACTGGATGTCGAGCAGGAGTCTGGTGATGCTTCTTCCGTGCAAGATGCTCATGACTCAACACAATCCCACAAGCTAGCCCAGTACCCTGAAGTGCTGTGTTCTCTATATGACCAGAAGCTAATCCAGTACCCTGAAGTGCTGTGTTCTCTATATGACCAGAAGCTAAGATGCAAATGAATGCAATAAAATATGTGTTGAAATCAAAGCCAGAAAAGGTAGTGTAAAGTTTGTATAGTTTTGTAGTAAAATGGGTTATCAAAGCTTGATTGGTTGTGTCTTTTGTCCGGCTGGTGAATTATTTATGTGCTTAATTATTTTTGCAGTCTTGGAACATGCTTTTATATCCTGAGCTCTTTTTACTCAAGAGAACAAGACCAAATTTAATAAGAGATTTCATTTTTCAGTGTTTTTAGAGCCCCCAAAAACCCCACCACACAATGTTTAGTATTTTTCATACTTGTGGAAACATGGATAATGAGTCTGTCATGGCCGCTGTAATGAAGCATCACCTGCTTCTTCTTTTTTCCACAGCTGTTGCAGATGCTGTCAGAACGAGCCTGGGGCCCAAAGGAATGGACAAGATGGTCAGTAAACAGGGTTTATGTTTCATCTACCTACTCCCAGTTTATCCCTTTTTTTTTTTTCTAAAGTAGACGCTTGTGTTTTTGTTTGTTCCAGATCCAGGATGAGAAAGGTGACGTGACCATCACCAACGACGGAGCCACCATCCTGAAGCAGATGCAGGTGCTCCACCCTGCAGCCAAAATGGTATGTCCTGCTTGACGCTCCATGATGGTGTTTTTTTTTTTCTCCTGCATCAAAGACAGACAAATTCTGTATTCAAACCAAAATTTCAAGTGTTAATTGACCTTTTTTAATACAAGTCACTGTGAAGTAAATGAACTAGTTTTTCAAACCTGGGTTGAAATGTGTACCTGTGTGTATTTCAGCTGGTGGAACTATCAAAAGCCCAGGACATCGAGGCTGGTGACGGCACCACCTCTGTGGTTGTGATCGCTGGAGCCCTGCTGGACGCCTGCTACAAACTGCTGCAGAAAGGTGAGAGCTGCAGAGGACAGAAAACTGACCCCAAATACAATAAATGACTGTCAATTCATTATTTTAAATTCTAATCTCAGTAGTTATGCTTATGTGTGGAGTAGTAGGGAATGCTGAACGTTGTTGGCAAATAAGTGATAGGAAAGAAAAGTAATATCTGATTTTTTTTGTCTGATGTCAGTAAACAGTAAAAGTTCACAACTCTTTTTCGCACAATTAAAATTGCTTTTATGTCCAAAGATACTTTATCTAAAATGATGTTGAAAGTACTTTTTCAAAATTAAACAAATTGACCTCAATGCCTCAAACTTCTTAGAAACTGGAGTTTTTGTATCTTTGCTTGTTAATTGACTTTATAGATCTATGGGGTGAAAAATCCAATTTTCATTGATTATTTTCTCCATATTGACATTTCTGTATTTTAGCACTAATGTTAACTTGCTGTCCCATCCATCAGGTATCCACCCAACCATCATCTCAGAGTCGTTCCAGAAGGCTGTGGAGAAGGGCGTAGAGGTGCTGACAGCCATGAGCCGGCCGGTGCATCTGAGCGACCGTGAGACGCTGCTCAACAGTGCCACCACATCGCTTTGCTCCAAGGTGGTATCGCAGTACTCCAGCCTGCTGGCACCCATGAGTGTGGACGCCGTCATGAGAGTCATCGACCCTGCAACTGCCACTGGAGTCGACCTCCATGACATCAAGATCATCAAGAAGCTCGGGTAAGGGATGCTTGAAAGTCATGTTTGGGATGTTTTCTGGTGAAGGAGCATGTATTTGATGCAAATGGATTAAAGATGAACCAAGGTACAGAAATTTAAGACCAATATTTTTCTTCTTTTTTATTGTGGCTATAGAGGGACCATTGATGACTGTGAGCTCGTTGAAGGCCTGGTGCTTACCCAGAGGGTGGCCAACAGCAGTGTGACCCGAGTGGAGAAAGCAAAGATTGGTCTGATCCAGTTCTGTCTGTCTCCTCCTAAAACTGATGTGAGTCACCTGATATCATTTGTTCTGTATGCTGCTAATTTTGTTTCATGTTGGACTTTATATTGAGGGGAAGGCATCATCACTCTGTGGAGAAAGGAAAAATATGTGCAAACTTAAATCAGGAAATTAATCTTTGGTCAAGTTTCACAGGATACAGGACATAGCTCGATTTAAAAAAATATATATTTTTTTTTCTTCTTTTTTTTTTGCAACGTTCAGACGAGATGAAACAGCCCCTTTTTATGTGATCAAAAGTACAATTCTTACACTTCAATTAAAAAGATTTAATTTGAAAAAACGGACAGCTGTTGCTGCTTCCTGTTTGTTTGTGAAGCCAGCGCAATGCTGGGTTTACTACAGCGTTGTGTAGCTTTACACATAACACCAACAACAATAACATTATAAGTTATGATATAAAATATCGGTAGTGGTATCAGTATATGCGTATTGGAATCGGATCGGAACTGGAAAAAAAGTGGATTGGTGCATTTCTCCTTGTTTCTGTTCTCTTTTTACACACACACACACACACACACACACACACACACATGCGTCTTCTCTTTTTACTGACCTGTGTTACTGTGTTCTTGGCGTTCAGATGGACAATCAGATCGTGGTGTCTGACTACGCTCAGATGGACCGCGTACTGAGGGAGGAGCGCGCTTACATCCTCAACATGGTGAAACAGATCAAGAAGGCCGGCTGCAATGTGCTGCTCATCCAGAAGTCCATCCTCAGGTATACAAACAGGGCTAACATGGGAACAGATAACAGCCGTGTGTCCTGCTGTCAAACTTCAGATATGGGCCGTAAACATGATCCATGCATATAACAAGCTGTCCTCCTAACAGAGACGCCCTGAGCGACCTCGCCCTGCACTTCCTCAACAAAATGAAGATCATGGTGGTGAAGGAGATTGAGAGAGAGGATATCGAGTTTATTTGCAAGGTGAGTGTCATAGGTATTAAAACAGGAGCACTAAAACTGTTGAAATAGTGTAATCTGTCAGTCAGTGGTAGCAAAGAGGGAAAGCAATTTCAAAATCTGTGATCTGACTGCTGCCTGGTCAAGAAGAGGTTGGTTTATTTCACAAAAAGCTAAATAATCACTAAAACTGTGGGGGAAAGCTCATATTCTAACCTCTGACAAAGGCACTCATGTAGCTGTAAATCCTGCATGAGTGTAACGAACTGAGGAACATTAAAGTGGGAAGCTCCCCATTTATTCTCTGGTTGTTTCTGCAACTTGGCTGAGGAGCATTCATACAACTTTAATAAATGACACATTCTGAGAACTAATCTGTCAACTTCTTATGATCAGTCTTTTTGATGTCATATTCATCTTTTTAGTTGCTGTGAATTTGTTAAAACAGCGAAATCTGCAAAAAGGCTACACAAGTTGTTCAAACTGATCTGGAAGAAATCTGGTTCAAACTGGATTGTCAACATCACAATGTGAAGTTTTTTGGCTGAGTAGGAACTATTAGACGAAGGCCATAAGGTAAAAATGCTAATTTACATTATTGCTGTGCGCTACGGAGAAGCCAAACTGGGCAGTTTTATCTTAATATTTTAGTTTTTCTGCAGTCGTCAGATGATGTAAACACGTGTTGATTTAAAGAAATGGAACATTTAAAAGCTGTGATGCTTCTTTGGTAGGATGTATCCTCACACAAATGACATAGTAGTGTTTTGGTAAAATCATTATTGCTTCAAGTTAACCGACGAGATAAAAGAAAATCAGTCCACTAATTGGACTCTGCTTAATATTTAAGCAATCATTTGCTCCTAGAGTGATGAAAAGCACTACAGAGTAGGAAAGTCTCAAATGAAATTCATAAAGGTCTTAATTTTCCTCTGGTGTGGCCCAGGATTAAATCACAAATGTATAAAGTGTTAAGGGTCCGTGTTGGTGTCTTGCATTATGCTCATGACAGAGGAGTGTGTGTGAGTACTGGTATGTATCATGAGGCTTACCTGTGAGCAGTTTGCATGTGTTTGATGTGTTTCATTAAGTCATGGGAACTTCACAAGTAAGATAGCTTATTAACTAGATTTGCGACCTTTATTATTATTGTGGAAAGATTCATTGAAATCAAATTGCTATCTTTAGTAGTTTTTGATGCCATACTTATTCTTCATTGTATTATTACTGACTTCTTCCAGTATTTTCATGACTTATTAAAACTTGGAGAATCTTGACACCCTGATTAAAATAATAAACAATCAAGACAATTCTCATTGATTTGTTTATTTTTGCAAAGAAAAACAAACTCATAGTAAAGTAAAATCTTACCTCCCATCCAGACTATTGGCACCAAGCCCATCGCTCACATCGACCACTTCACTCCAGAGATACTTGGCACAGCAGAACTTGCTGAAGAGGTCAACCTGGACGGCTCTGGCAAGCTGGTGAAGGTAAGCACTCTGGTCTTTCTGCTAAGATCTTACATGAATAGGACCACATATTCTAATGGTTTTAAGTTGCGCATTATACTTCAGGCTTTAAAAACATAACAGCAGAAACAAAAGTGAGAAACTGACACTGATGTGACTTCAGATCACAGGCTGCTCCAGTCCTGGGAAGACGGTGAGCATCGTGGTTCGAGGCTCCAACAAGCTGGTGATCGAGGAGGCCGAGCGCTCCATCCATGATGCTCTGTGTGTCATCCGCTGCCTGGTCAAGAAGAGGTTGGTTTATTTCACAAAAAGCTAACTAATCACTAAAACTGTGGGGGAAAGCTCATATTCTAACCTCTGACAAAGGCACTCATGTAGCTGTAAATCCTGCATGAGTGTAACGAACTGAGGAACATTAAAGTGGGAAGCTCCCCATTTATTCTCTGGTTGTTTCTGCAACTTGGCTGAGGAGCATTCATACAACTTTAATAAATGACACATTCTGAGAACTAATCTGTCAACTTCTTACGATCAGTCTTTTTGATGTCATATTCATCTTTTTAATGGCTGACATTTGTTAACACTAAAATCTGCAAAAAGGCTACACAAGTTGTTCAAACTGATCTGGAAGAAATCTGGTTCAAACTGGATTGTCAACATCATCAGTTAACAGATTGACCTGCTTAAACTTGACACAGTTTTCATTTCATTAAGGTGCACTTACTTTTAGTTTGGCCTTTAAATGAAAAGTGGTTTAGGTAATCTAAGGAGTAATTTTGCCTTTTTTTTTTTATAACCTGTCCAATCATTTAGCTTCTTGTGTTTTTTGACCTAGAAGTAGCACGTGGCCTCGTTCTGAATTGAGAAATGAACTGATTATCCTTCAGGATTGAGTTAGATATTTTTATTAACTATCTCTCTACACCTATTTCCCTCCTGCTCTGCTCCTCAGGGCTTTGATAGCTGGTGGTGGTGCTCCAGAAATTGAGCTGGCAGTGCGTTTGGCAGAATACTCGCGTGAGCTTGGCGGCATGGAGGCCTACTGCGTGCGGGCGTACAGCGACGCTCTGGAAGTGATCCCCTCCACGCTGGCTGAGAACGCTGGTCTCAACCCCATCTCCACTGTGACGGAGCTCCGCAACAGGCACGCTCAAGGAGAAAAGATGGCAGGCATTAACGTCCGCAAGGTTGGCTCTACTACTTAAGATTACATTTTTGATGATTATTTAGTAACACAGTGAAGTCTGACTTTGCCTTCATGCTCAAACAAGTCTGTTGTTTAACTTATTTATTCATGAAAATGTCAGCTTCCAGTCACACATTTTCTGGCTGATGTATCTAAGTGAACAGATTTGTTTTGGACTGTTAATAGGAGAAAACAAACAATTTACTGACTTTGCTTTGGCCTCTTAGAACCTGATTTAAGTAAATTGTGATACTGTATTTTTCCCTCTACAGGTAAATTACATGTATTGATGGCGCAGCATTATCTCACTCCATAACTCATACATTAAAATAGGCAGTTCATTCTCTGTCTATTTAAACATTTTTCTCTGCTGTAATCTAACTGACTGACTGGTTAAATGTCTGCATTTGACAGGGAGGAATCTCCAACATCCTGGAGGAACTGGTGGTGCAGCCTTTACTGGTTTCCATTAGTGCACTGACCCTGGCCACAGAGACGGTCCGCAGCATCCTCAAGATCGACGACGTGGTAAGAGTCGGCATTAATAAAATTATGAATTAAAAATACATTTCAAAGATTATGTTTTTAACTGTGCTAAATCAATAGCATAGTTCATGCTAAACCTGAGTATACTGTATTCCATGTTAGGTCTGATAATCTATATATCTCATTGCAGGTGAACACCCGATAAGAAGTCTGAGTCTGTCCTTTAAGTTCTGTACTAAGCCTGCTCGTACTGCGAGGGATCAAAGGACTCTGTCAACATCTGTCTGTTTAGATTTCCCCTGTAACTGTTACGTTGCATAATTTAATAAAAAAAGGCTTGTTTGTTTGTTGACAATTCAGCTGTTGCATGTGCAATTCTTTTTTTTTTTCTAAGGGTCTTGATGGTGTTTCACAGAAATTTCAAACACTTAAAAATGCTGCAAAATGAAGGATTTCTAGTTCATGTGCTTGATATGATTTCTAAAATAATATCCACTATAATAAAATGGAGGCCATTTTATTTGATTCATGCATATGTCGGATATCGTTACATATAAATCATTTGTATTGATTTAAATTTATTTTGTTGGAAAGCCATTCACTCAACTAACTACTGTTAAATAATCCATGATTAATTAAGATAATAAACCAAAATGATTCCACTGTGAAACTAAGAACCGCACTCTTCAGTAAAAGAATACATGCACAATGTTTTTGAAAAACGTTTAAATCCAGTTAATCCATTAATTCAAATGAATGAAAATTGATTAAATATGCCTCAAAATATGAATAAAAGAAAAGTTGTATATTCAAGATTTATTATTTCAAATGGTCTTCTATGGCGTCGTGGTATAGTTAAGAAAATCTGGAAAATAATAGGAATAGTTTTTTTTAAATGATTAATTTGAAAAGTTAAATAAAATGTTACGGAAATTCAAAAAGTTCTTAATATAACCAGAACCAACGTGTATTTAGTTTTAAAACATATGCATGACTTAAATGCATAATATGCATGTTTCCCCCGTAAATAGTTTACGCAGTTGGAATGCTTCAGCGCCTTTCTCGCTTCGTCACTTCCTTCCCAACCAAGCTTAGCTGCGTTGCCAAGGAGACACCCTTCAGCCTAGATACCGACACAGGTTTCAGCACGCGGACAGCGACTCTGTTAGCTATTCTAGGGACTTTTCCCACCAAACCTGACTTTAATTACGTTGAATTAAAACAATATATACTGAAGTTCTGCGAAGTCATGGCAAATCCTCACCGGGCCAACGTTCTTGTAACTTCGTGTTTGAAGACGCCGGTGGACCCGCACACCAAAGCGCCTTTAGCTTCATACGAGAGGGAGCGAGTGCTGCCCTACACGGCTACAGGTCATATGGACAACCGGGACTACGAGGAGGTAAAAACAACGATAAAACTCACAAAGCAAAATTACACCATTCAGCAGAAAAGCGGGTGTGAAGCAGTGCGAATGTAACAATATCGACTTAAGTGTACACAACAACTACAAAATCTCTGTCACCACTCATTACTGCCACGCATTCATCAAGTCAGTCAAAGTTAAAGCCTGGTAACTCAACAAAGTTACAGGGAGAAATTGTGACAGGATGAAATATCGACTTCCATGATTAAGATATTTTCTTATTAATGGTGTTGTAAAATTATACAGAGGGGATTAACACTAATGCCAACAAAATGTCAAACAATCCATATTGTAACTTAATGGCAATAAAAACACTTCAACTTTTGCAAACATTGACTTTATTTATTAGAAAAAAGTAGGATCTCACACGAACCAGAGGTAACACAATGTATTAGAGTGATTTAGGATTTACCTCTACCTTTATCTTTATTAACATTCCTAAAGCTTTCACATATATTTAAATCAGTGATTTTGAGTCACAGAGGTCAAGTTCCTCCTAAAATTGGATTCCTACCTATCCTTGGATGGTGTAATATACAATAAAGCCATTAGATATAATATGATTTCCCTTCCTCCAGCAGTACATTTTAATGTAATTAAGTTGAAACGTTTTTATTGTACCAATACAGTTATAGTTTGTTTTGGAGATAAACAATGACTCAGTGTCTGATCTTGCACTGTTGACAAGACTCTGACAGTTCTAGGTCAGTCTGCGTGGTGGAAAGGATTTCACCTGTATAATTTGTTGGCTGGACTATTTTTGGACTTCCGTCTTAAATAGCTTACCGTACTCAACATTTGGTTTATAATCCCAAACAATTTATAATCATTTTTTGACAGCAACACTGCTCTTCCCCCATGCATGCAGCAGTTTTCCCATTTCAATGACCTTCTTGACAAACACTGCATCATGATTTGCAGCAATAGAGCCCGACACCTTGACATGACACTGATTTGTTTGTTGAGCTCTTTGGTGGTAAGCTTCACCATATGGCCCACGTCACTGGAGCTGCAGTTTAGGATAGGCAGTAATAGGCTTAGTCCTGGAGGAGACTGAATGCGTCTGAGCAAGTTGGTTCCACTCCAGGAGGCCTAGCGGTTAAAACAAAAAGAAACATATATATTTGTTGTAGGCTACATCATGAATCATAAAGAAATCATTATCATTAATAAAAAAAATCATACAATGCACAAGTGAAATCATAAATATTTCCCGTTGAGACAACTTTATTACTCAAGATTTGGACAGAAAGTGATCACTGATTAGAAAATTAGCTTTAATTATCTTGTTACCTTTTCAGCTGGAGTATGAGGACTCAGGCTCTGATTACTGTGACGAGGATCGCCTAGGGAAGGACGCTCCTTTTATGTTGACTGACTTCAGGGCAGCAGGAGACCGCTTCGATCTGAGCGAGATCTTCTTCTCCAACGAGGAGTACTACAGCAAGCTGGAGGAGCTGAAGAAGGCTCACCTGCGCACCATGGCAGAGCTGGAGAGTATGTACCGGCGGAAGCTGCAGCTCAAGTCCATGGAACCTTTGGACATGGCAACACTGGAGACCGGGCAAAGGTTGTAGGATATTTTTTTTCTTCGTAATTTTAAAATGAAATGAATATGTATCGGCTTCTCAAGCTTTTGCTCAGAGTTGACGCCTTCCATAAAAATAACTGTGATTACTAAATCTTACTTCATTTCACATTTAGGTGTTGCTTAATCAGACTTTTAATCAATCATCAAAATTTATTTGCATAGAATCACTTTACAGTAAGAAAACACAACGACAAAACAAATACAAATTTTAACTTGGTTTATAATCTAAAAAAACTAAATCAGATAAGCTCAATTATGGTAACGGAAAGAGGAGAAATTCAGAATATATCTTTGCTAAGAGTAAACATAGCACCATGGTGATTTAGAGTGATGTGTCAATTTCTGATTCTGATAGGTAAATTGTCATAGTAACAGTCATTCATGTGTGTTTTGTCAGGTTCCTGTGGTCAAACAACAGCCCAGAAGCTTCTCGCTTTTTGAGGAAGTCCTATTCTGCCTTTGAACTCAGGAGAAGCTCTGGACAGTTAGATCCCTCAGAGGAAGATGAAGCTGCCAGCAATTATGTGGAGAAAGGCCTGCTTTTTTCTCCCAAAGAACACATCAAGAACATGTGGCAGGACTTCAAACTGTCCCCTCACAATCGCCACCTTTCTTCCTCTTCGCTGCACAGCCTGCCAACACACCATAAGAGACAACAAAAAGGCAAAGGAAAAAAGAGGCATGGGCAAAAAGATGGAGAGCATGATCTCTGGAAGCACAGAGTGACAATACCCAAACCTTTTCACATGATGCTGCGAGAGGCTGAGAGGAGAAAGCATGGCATTAAGACGCGTTCAGAGATTGAACAAGAGAACGCAGAACTGAGACGACAGCTGGAAGACCTGACAGAGTGCCAGAGAAAGTTCAGAGCCAGCCCTGTACCTGCTCACATTCACCTGCCGCTTTATGAAGAGCTTCAGGAGCGGAACGAGGAACGACGTCGATCAACAAGAGAGCGTGAAGAACAGCCTCATCAAACCAACCAAAAGCCGTTCAGCTTTCTGGAGAGGGAGCGGCTGAAAAAGGAGCAGAAACAGCTACATCAAGCACAACAGTCCAACCAGGAGAAAACCAAACCCTTCAAGGCCAAACCTGTTCCAAAGTCTGTGTACGCAGCAGCATCGGGGGAGCAGATGAAAGAGGAGCAGCTGTATCGGTCCATAAAGATACAGATGAGAGCTCAGGAACTTCTACACAGTGCTTCAATGCCTCCTAGCATGCTTGCAAGACGACTCAGTGATCGCAAAAAGACCAAAGACAGCAGCTCTGCAGGAGATGACAATTTCTCCCATAAACCCGAAATAAACAAGGAGGTACCTGACTTTGACGCCAGTTACCGACGCTTCAGAAAACAACTTGAAAAACAAAAAGAGATAAAACCCACAACTGCATGTGAACCCTTTGAATTGAGAACATCACAGATATCCTCGCACCGTGAACGCATCCTGGCTGACATAGAGAAAGAGCAGGGCAGCCCTCGGATGCTGCGATGGCCACACATCAGCCCTGGGCCAGCTCGAACGCCAAACTCAAGCCTCTGTTCATCCCTCTCTGGCAGCTTGGAGACCCTGCCCACCAAAGTCACAGACGCTACCAAGAAACGCCATGAGGCTGTGAGGTACTGTTTGAAGACTCCAAAGGCTTCCGGTATTTTGTTTAAGATAGACAGAACTCAAATATCCTGTTTAGAAATCATGACCTAAACACGCCCTGTGTTCGAAATCCCAAATGGAACTCCCAACACCCCCTGCACTTTACCCACAACCTCACACCCAACCCATAGCCATCATCCTGCCCTATCCAAGTCCCCACCTCTTCTAAACTTTTCAGCATTCGTGACCAGATTGTCTTCCTGAGTAGAAAGGTCCTGGAGCAGAGGAAGAAGGCAGAGGAGGAGGAGGAGCGGTGGAAGGAGAGGCAGAGGCAGAGGGAGAAGAAGCTGCAGAGGGTGGTAGTGAAACGTGCCCAGGCCAATGACCCCCACAAGGCGCTATCACAGACTCAGCAAACCAAACTCAAAGAATTCAGGTACACTAAACAACAGCATGAACACACCAAGAGCCTAACTATTGTGAGTGGAATAGCATAAACTATAATACTGTGTTTTCCCCAGGAAACAAGAACTTCAGCGTAGGAAGGAGTACCAGCAGGAGATAAAAGAGATGAAGCAAAGAGTGAAAGGGAGGCCACTGCTGTTGGAGCAGGTTGCACAGGTGAATTAAAAAACACAAATATAGTCATGTATGGCAAGAAGACAAGAAAATAAATCTTAAGAGGAATGTAAAGTGGTAGAAAAATAAATGCTGGAACTGAAAAGATGGTATCCTTGTAACAAAAAAATACACGTCAAACATTTAATCGTTGCTGAACAAACTGCTTGACTGTGTTTGTTTTTTTTTTGTTTTTTTTCTGGATAACCACTAAATAGGAGATCCTGCAATTTACATTCGTTGAAGTTGTTTCCCACAAACCTCATCTTTATTTGCTGTTGAAGTAAAAGCTCACTAGACTTTTATTCAGAAAAACAGTGAATATCCACTAACACGAGTGTGATACAGACTGCATGAAAGAATGAGGAAATTAAGCAGTGTTTCTGGCTCTGAAAGAGGGAGGAGACTGGGAGAAACTCAGGATTCATTAAAGAAAACCTTCTCCCGACCAGGTTAGGTTCACAGACTCAGTTACCATAGTAACTGACTAAGAGCTAAGTTACCTCCCTCTTTGGAACAGGCTGAGTTACCCATCTTTCTCAGGTTTGAGTGACCTCTCTTTCTGAAACAGAAAAGTTTCCCTCATTTTTAGGGTTAAGTGACTCAGTGTTTGCACAAAACCTGCTTACTGAAACGGGCCCCAGATTAATCTATCTGTATCTTTGTATGTGTTGTGAAGTTAAAGTTGCTTTTAAATAGGGTACTGGTGTTTTTTTTTCTTATATTGTTTCTCAATTTTTGTATGTTTTCTTTTCATAAATTATGGTTCCATTTAGACTTTATCACATGATTAAGCAGGGTGCACCTCAGGGACACATTTCATAGGTTTTAAGCTGCTTTTATATAATAGATGCTGTTCAGGAAATGGTGAGCTGAAAATTGATGCCAGGACTAGGTCAATTTAAGGAAATGTTAATGAACTAAGATTTGGAGAATTTATTGCCTTAATTGCAGGATAGCATTAATATCCTAGACAGATGTTATCCAACAGTGTGAGAGCATCTGTGTGGGTTGTTCCATTACAAACAGCATTATTGCAATGTCTTTACTCACACATTTTATTTGATGCTTTTATAACAGAAGAATGCAAAACAAACAGCACAGAAGCGCTACACAGACACTCTGCATGGATGTGAAGTAACTGAAGAGTTTATCAGCAGCAAGGCAGGAAAAGCAGGAGACTCCTCGTCCTCCAGCGGACAAGCGAGGTAAATATGGGATGTTAATGTGGTGCAAACTTATCTTGACGCTCAAGTTTACAGACCCAGCCAGTGTAATTCCTTACAATGTAATTTTGGTATTTTCAAATCTTGGCCTTATGTTACGGTCCCTGAGATGGCTAAAGGATGAGGGAAGTAACAATAAAAATGAAACACAAGGTTGAAGGTAGGAACAAAGTATAAGCAAGTTTAAATAGACCATTTTGTCTTCTTTTTCAAGATTTTTAGAGCAAGTTTAACATATCAAACAAACAGCCACTGCAGTTTTTGCACATCTGTCCACCCCAATTTCACACATACGAAGAGGCTGCATTATTTCATAGAAATTTACATTGGGAGGTATTAATAAGATTAGGCCAAATGAATGAACAAAACAGAATAAGTGAGAGGAATTCTATGCTTGATCCAAAGGCAATTGGACTAGGTTATAGAAGTCCAGTTGCCTTTGGATCAAGCTTTGAAATTTACCATGACCTGGATGACTGAGAGGAAATGTATGTGTGAAACCAGCATTATGTTGGGGATAAAGCTGATGCCACACTGAATTAGCCAGTCAATTATATTGTTTTCTTTACTATGTCAAATATGATTAAAGTAAGATACCACCCAGTCTAGTTTGTTCTTATATTTCTTTTTGAGCTGCTTCCAGGTTTGCTCTTCTCCCATTTAATATTTTCATAAATTAAAAAGGGAAAAACTGACCTCAAAGAGAGAATATGTCTTTTTTAATAAAGGAATTGTTTATGATTCTCTTGATTTTAAGACTTTAAATTAACAAACTTTATGTTTGATGGTAAATCAGAAAAATAATCATTTTATTTTTAAATATTTATTTTTGTGCTGAAAATTGAACTCTGTATATCAAGCTGTTTGTGTGATTACTATTAATAAATAATGGTAAAGCTACATTAATAGTCTAATCAGATGATTTTCTTATGTTTGTTAGTGACCAAGATGAGACAGACACTGGACATGAACCTGTTCTCTACAGAAAAGTCTTTTTGGATGATGAAGACCTTGAAGTAGACCCAAAGGAAGGAGGAGGTAGTGATGAGGCTTCATCAAATCACCACGATGGAGAGGACGCCAGCAGACAGCTCTCAGATCAGGATGATCAGGGGGATGATCGACACTATTCAGATGACAGTTACCACTACTCAGACGATCATGAGAACTACTCAGACGACAGCGAGCATGATGTCGACACCAAACAGCAGGAAGCAGGGGAGTGATGTCATCAAACATCAAGATAAAGTGTTTTGCACCCCTGCAAAGTTCAATCACTCTTTATTGGGAAAACTGGGAAGAACTGTATAAATAAAAGCTAGGAGGAACACTAAAGCTGGAGCTTCTTATTCCCAGAAGGATAGATGCTATATTTTGGTGTAAATATTGTGCACATAAGGATTTAAAATGGGCTCTCAAATAATCTAAAATATCTCTAACCTAAGGTGTCTGATATCTCTTCCTTGTATAGAAGATAAAATGTCTAGACTTTACACACAGTTTACACATCAAGAGATTTTTGAAAAAGCCATTAGCACTCTATTTTATTCCACTTATCAGCAACTGCCGAGATATTAAATTGGTGTATAACAATGGTTCTGTTCTTTTTTTTCTCTCAAGGGTCCCAGAAACAGACTTTCCCAAATCTGTACTCATTCATAATTCTACACAGTTTTACCCACTTATCTATATACATCTCTATATCTATATCTATATACATATATATAATTTGCAATCTTTTCTTCAATTAAACTAGTTAATCATTTTTCCACTTCCTAACAACACATATTTGGCCATGATAAATGATTTAGTAATTCACACATCTGCTTATTATGATTGCATTTGCAACAAAGATTTTTTTCCATTAAAGTTTTATGAGAGTTTTAAGAGAAATTATCTGTGATATTATCATTATACATCAATAATTTTAATACAGCAACAAGTTTTTTCTGCAACAGTATGGCTCTCCGTTATGGGTTTTGAAAGTATATATAGTAGATTTTGTTTGTTAGTTGGTACTTCGGATCCAAGATGGTGAAATGACATCTACGACCTCACATACACTAAATTATATTTAGTGCAATTTAAAATAAATCTTATTCAAAGTATGATAAAGATAAAGATAAACTTTATTGATCCCCCATGGGGGAAATTTTTGCGTTACAGCAGCTCAATACAACAGGAAACAGGAATATAATTATTAAAAATAAAAATAAAAATAGTTAAAAATCAAACATATTTACATCAGTTAAATAAAAAAAATGCGATAATAGAATATTACACGGTATCTACACTTCCACTTAGTCATTATGGGATAAATTATTTTGCACTCGGTCGTCAACAATAATTACACTCATTTCAAAACAATCAATTAAATTTTTTTGAAAATACAAATTTTGTTAGTTCAGTTTACGGCCCATTTTCCATTTCACCCATTGTCAGGGGTCAAACTGGAGCCAAAACAGAGGGAGGGAGTTGACTCGGATTGACAGCTACGCGTAGCCCATGACACAACATGACGACAGCACCAGCGCAACCAATCAGATTCTCAGTGGGCGGGAACATAGTCCAAATTTTACGCGGCGCGCGACGGGCCGAAACACCGAGAATGAATATCCCGGTCTCAACCGGTTTTAACCGGTCCGTGGTTGGAAGCATGAGCTTAGAGGAAGAGCACACTTGCACGCATTAAAACATCTCTGCTCTCCAACAGTGAATGCGGATAGAATCAGAAATAAAAAGGAGAATTTAACTTGGTGATTATGACCCGGAATACCGCTCAAAGTGTGACTCCGTGAAGTTGTGTTGTTAGCTTAGCTCATGTTAGCCAGCAGACTTGAATCATCATTGACTTTCCATTAGCATGCTAAGTTGCTACTAGTCTAGTGGGAGTCGACTGCAATCACTGATAGCTAGAGAAGGATTTATCTTGGACTGGTTGAAGACAAGAAACGATAGGTCGAGGAAAACTGCGGGAGCTTATAATAAAAGGCCAAGAACCGTAAAGTATACAACGTAACAGTATTTCAAGTTAGCGCTGTTGGTGTCATACAGGAAAGCTAACTAAAGGCTACGAAGGTTAGCAGCAGGTGAAACTTGTGCCATGAGGTAACATCACACAGTGGCTTTGAACGAGAAGATACATATTCTTCTTTGAACTGCTAGCTACAAGCTAGTCTATACTTGTTTTCGACGACCGGACAGAACACCCCAGGTAAGTCGAGCCCGATCTCCACTAACCTGCTCACCCAGCGTGGGCTAACGTTAGCATCCGTTTGAAAAACATGTTTTAGACTGGGTAGCAACGGTTACTAAGACTGGACACAACACATTGTAAAGTTAAAGAGGGACTTCTTACTCCTCCTAATGTTTTACACTAATGCAGAGTCATGAAACTGCCCTTAATCATCGCATTACATGGCTTACAGTCAGATTGTGGCGGATACATCAAGTCAGCCAGTAGGAGGCGCTGTTTCCTGTTTTACAAGTAAATAGATATTTTCAATGGGTGTCCCCACATTTACACATTTTGGCTGACAGCTGGGGTTCAACCAGCCGCGACCCCAAACGGGACAAAGGATTGATCTGAGATAAACATGGTTTTGATACACTGCTGCCAAATTTTAAAATAACAGTGACCGTGCTTGTAATACCAGAGTTGACCTTTCTTAATCTAAAGGACAAATGTAATGACCAGTTTGATTTCTGTACTTTGTAGTATTGCATTGCAAATATAGGTGAAATGCGAAAGTAGTACCTTAATTAAAAGCTTTTTTTATTTTTTATTTTTTTTTAAGATGTTGATATCATCTATACCTGTAGATTTGTGTAATTATGGTACACACACATGCTTCTGTGGCTTAAGTAAAAATAACCCCCCCCCCCCTCCACTCCTCAGAAGCTCTATGCCAGCAGAAATGACGATGTTGGCCGATCACCCAGCCAGACAGCTGCTGGACTTCAGTCAGAAACTTGACATCAACCTCTTGGACAATGTTGTCAACTCCATGTACCATGACATTGGCTCCCAGGTTAGTACGGCTCCTATCCATTGTGGGTTTCCACCTTGTGGATGAGATTCACAGGACCTCCTCATTGGTTAAATGATCCCCAAAACCCTAAGATTTAAGGAATGGAACGGGTGTGCTGTGTTTCTCTCTCGTAGCAAAGAGTGGCCCAGGAAGTTCTCACCAACCTGAAGGACCATCCAGATGCCTGGACGAGGGTCGACACCATTCTGGAATTCTCTCAGAACATGAAAACTAAAGTATGTACTAGGGATAACATTATCCATTTATCTGGATCAATCCATCGATTGGTTGAAGAAAGAGCCAATCAATTTGATGGAAAGACAAAACATTGATCCTGGACAGTTGCTTGCTTTTGCTCTCTCTTTGAGGGTTCTTTATCAGTCTGTGAAAACTTTTAACCCCCCCTATTAATCAAAATCAAGATTCCTCTAAAACACAGTGTGACTGTGTCACAGATTCAATCCAATTCTGAATTATGTTTAAATTTGCATGTTTTTTTGACACAAATGCTAAACAAAGCTCAAGTGTGTCATACAATGTTGAACAAAACCACATGAGCTATAGGCAGGCTTCTTTTATACCGCGAGAGAAGTATCAAAGGATTATTGAGTGCAGAAAGACGATTACTATTTGAGTCCACGTGTGTGTAAATGTATTCAAAAGAAATAAGAGGACACAAGATTTGATCATGATTACACAATTGTGCATAAAAGGCACACATCCTTTTATCAGAATGCAGGAACATAAATGATAAATGCTCAGTGTTTGGTGCTTAAAAATTCACTGGTGAGAAACACACTTTTAAAACAATGTTCATATTTCTTTTTGTTAAATGTAAAAAAAAAAAAGTTTGCACCTATAAAAGAAAAATGTGGAACTTCAGGGTTTTCATATTTTTGTCAAAAAGTATTTTATTTAAATGTCAAAACAGTTCAGGAATGAAATGGTCAAAACGCATCAACATTATTATTATTGTTTAGGTGAAATGTAATTGATTGTGTTAAATGGGTACATACTATTTTATGATTCGATGGGCCCCTGAGTTGAATAGATATCGTATTGTGGCATACTTTGTGATATTGGAAAATATCTTAATGAAACTAGTGACTTACATCCCTAGTGTATACCAACCTGACGGATTCTTGTTGCCAAGAAAAGCCGCCTCACATCAGCTGCTATTTGACAGTCTCTCAGGATCAATGAAATAATAATGTGAGATGATGTTTATCAGTTTGTCCACATTAGGAAGAGGCTTTTAGGGTAGTGAGGTTTGAGCTCTCATTCTGCTTTTGCTTCTCTGTATTTACAGGATTTTTCCAGCTAATGGAAGCTTACTGTGATTAAAACTGTGCCGCTTTGAAGAATTACTGTAATAGTTTTCCATTCATGTGTGTTTTGTGCACGCTGTGACAAATATATGACATCACTTTGCATTGATGTTGCTTGGTACAAGTCTAGCATACTTTATGCAATATAATCTGAAAAGACACTTTAAACCAACCTGTCATGCGTCACAGGAATGCGCAATGCATTGTATACATAGAGACACAACACATTGTGAATGACACACCTATGTTAACCTCCATTCAAATTTCTACCTCCTGAGCTCTTGTCAAAGTCAGACTGGTGTTTTCATTAAGAAAATGCTGTTTTTCGAGGACAACAATTAGTGAATTTGTCAATTCTAACCTCAATCACAGCATTAGTCAGATTAGGTTGTGACATGAGTTGGCGGCACTGTATTCTTATCAAAAGGAGAGGTTTCAGCGGAGAAGAGAGGCTGCAGGCATTCACAGACTCTAGATTGAGGTGGATTTCATTAGCATATCTGATCAACCTCAGAGTTATACAAAGCACATAAGTTTACATGATTAACTGTTCATTCTTCACCATTGGAGTATTTCTTTAACTTAATAATTCAGCACTCTCACATCTTAATTTCATCGGGTTAGCAGGTTTTTTTAAAATACTTTGACATTCCAAAATGTGGTAGAAGAATGTGTAAATGAATGAAGATGTAAGAAGTCGCAATTGCCACAAACAGTGCCCTTTATTCATTACTTAAATTGAATAAGTTTCCCTTTACAAAAAAGCACAATTTTCTGATAAATTGGTGCTAAAGGGACACCAGAAAACAAGAAAAAAGTGTTAAACATTCAAGGTTTCCCGGTCAGGACCTCTAGATTTTAGACCTATTTTCATTTTATTATTATTAAAGTAAGTTAATTTCTCAAGGAGCTTAAAGTATATTGGGGACTCATTTGATTGGAATTGGACTCACTCAAATCATCACCTGATAGTCCTGAGGACTCGGCACATTTTAAAACCTATCAACATCACTGGATTTGATTGTTAAATGAATATGTCTAATGTTTTTATTCCAGATCTCTAATGAGGCTCAATTTTTCTTCTAGTATTATGCACTTCAGATTCTGGAAACGGTCATCAAAACACGGTGGAAGATTCTTCCCAGAAATCAGTGTGAAGGTCTGTTCAAATAGACAGATTCTATATCTCATATTGATATCATATTGATTAGTTGATATGTTGCTTGCCAGGGAATGCTGCTGTTTTTTCTATTAAATCATTTATCAATTTTCAGGCATCAAGAAATATGTTGTTGGTTTGATCATTAAGACTTCCTCCGATCCTGCAAACATGGAGGTGAGGTTATTTTTGTTTTTGTAAGATTCAGTACTTACTAAATGAACCGCGAGAAACTGATGTCTCATCTTTCATGTTCATTTACAGAAAGAAGGAGTGTACATTTCCAAACTCAACATGATCCTCGTACAGGTAAATACAATTCAACAATTGGTTACAAATAAAGTGACTGAAGTGATGTGATTATGCTGGTGACACATGTCTCTTGTTCTCTGGACTGTTTTAGATCCTGAAGCAGGAGTGGCCCAAACACTGGCCCACCTTCATCAGTGACATTGTAGGAGCAAGTCGGACAAGTGAGAGCCTTTGCCAGAACAACATGATCATCCTCAAACTGCTCAGCGAGGAGGTTTTTGACTTCTCCAGTGGACAGATGACCCAGGTGAAGGCTAAGCACCTCAAAGACAGGTAAGTGCTAAAAGATTACTCCTAATCATTGTCCTTGATAATGTGAAGGAGGGGCCTAAGCTATCACTTATTTGGGGTTATAAATGACTAATAGGTATCAAAGGTTTCAGATTTTCTCCAGTGGATTGTTTCAGCTGGCTGATGCTAAACATGTTGTATGTGCTGGTAGATAATTCTTATGGATAAATGTGCTCGACCAAAATACAACTGCATTCCGAAAATATGGACAAACAGCAGACAGAGGCGATGGGAAATTTTACCCAAAAGATCTTGGCAAGGAGAAAATGGCCTCTTGAAAAAAATGAAGATTTAAAAACAACATTTTGAAGCAAAATTCAGTTTCTGCCAAAGCCAAGTTTCTTTACACAGATCAGGACATAATGGGTCATTTTGCAGCAGCCATAGTTTAATCACATTTTTAAATTGTTCCACCTGTAGGATGGCTTACCAAAAATACTACTACAGCCAGGCGATGTTTGTAGGACATGTAAACGCTGTTTGCTAGCTGCCATTAACTGACAAAAGAAGAAGAAAGCATTTGTCTTCGGTGACACAACTGAAGTGTTACAAACTGTAGAGATGCTGAGAAACTTAACTTTGTATAGCACTAACCATTTAACACCTAGCAGCTATGACATGAGTCCTCCAACCCTGATGTTCTCCACTTTCTCCTTCAGCATGTGCAACGAGTTCTCCCAAATATTCCAGCTGTGCCAGTTTGTGATGGTAAGACAAAGTTTACACTTCAAACTGTATCTCTGATCGTAATATGCACTTCTCTCATGCACTTCGTCGTCTTCTTCTGTGCAGGAAAACTCCCAGAATGCCCCTCTGGTCCACGCCACTCTGGAGACTCTCCTCAGATTCCTGAATTGGATTCCTCTTGGCTACATATTTGAGACCAAGCTCATCAGTACTCTGGTCTACAAGGTAAAGCCTCTTAAATTCACTCAGTATAAATACAACTTCACGTGACATGTTTGTACATTTTGGTCAAATCACAATCACATCTTTCTCACTGTCCATAAAAAGGCAATAACTGATGTCAGGTTATTTTTAGTATGTAGTCAGAGCCAAACCAGTATGACATTTCTGTAAAACTCCATTTATAGCGGGACACAACTAAATGTGTTCCAACACGGCAGTTGCCTTGTTGAATTTCTGATCAAGATGTAAATAATCCTTCTTTACGTGGATTGTGCCATTATTTGGTAACTATATATCAAAAGTTAAACAGCCTTCTAAGCACCTTAACCTATAGAATATTTAATATTATGTATCTCAACGACTCTACTACAACCCCCTTTTGCACAGTCGTAATGTTCTGCTTCACATGCTGTAAACATTGCTAGGAAGATTAAAGGCTAATGAGGTGGAGAGCACTGTGCTGGACAAATCCTGATGAAACAAATCCTAAATCAGCAAGCATTGTTTTCTAGACCAAGTGTTAAATTGTATAAATTGATCACGATCGACTAATAATACAAAGTACATTTATTTAGCAGATTTGACATCCACAGGACACAAAGGAGGAATTGTAACTTGTTTTCTTTGTGTATTTTAGTTCTTGAATGTGCCCATGTTTCGCAACGTGACGCTGAAATGTTTGACGGAAATCGCCGGAGTGAGTGTCAACCAATACGAGGAGCAGTTTGTCAACCTGTTTACTCTCACCATGGGCCAGCTCAAACAGGTACACAAACACACACACACTCACGTTAAGTGGTGCTCAAGTGAATTGCACTCAGTGTGATTGTGCACAGGCACACCCGCTCAATTTGTGTTCCCTGCTTTTTCTTGTCATAAACAAAAAATGCACCCAGTTACAGAACATAAATTCTGCAAGCGTCACAAAACTTGTGTGTCTGACACGTGAGGGAGTATTCTGCCTGAGGCTTAAAGGCTTTATATGTGATTTTTTTGATCCAGCAGATGTCGCCCTTGAGCACCAGCATGAAACCGAAACAACTTGCATGCTAATGCTAGCGATCTTTATTATGCTCGTATCTTCACACTGCATGTAAATTTACCTGAAATGAGCGTGATCTAGAAACACAGTTAAGCAGTGAGTACAGTATGTTATTCTTCTTTTCTCTAGTCCCTCAATTAAACAACTTTTATACGCGAGGGGATGAGCCGGCCGTCCCGACGATGTAAACAAACTGAAGATAGGACTTGGGAAAACTCTGAAAGCATCACAGACAGTGGGACTCTGGTGTTACACCCATTGTAGACAGTCATGACTCAGAGTTATTTTCAGAGGATATACTTGATTTATATTATATTTAAGTGTGAAAAATCACATATAAAGCCTTTAAACATGACACACAGAATAATAAATTGTAGGAGGTGTAGCATTAACTCATCAAGGTTGAATGTGAAAGGGGCATTTTGGCAGCTGTGGCTCAGTGGTAGAGTCGGTCATCTCCCAACTTGGAGGGTCGGGGTTCGATCCCCAGCTCCTACATCCAAAAGTCGAAGTGTCCTTGGGCAAGTCACTTAAGCCTCTGCTGCGTTGGTGTTGTGTGAATGTATATGTATAAGTTAATACTGATGGACACTGTGCTTCAAGTAATTAGAGATAGATTGGTTTAAACTCTCGAAGTCCTACATGACAGAACTCACCCAATGTTTGGTAAAATAATCGGTTGATCACTGATGAAGATTTTTGTGGAGATGTGAAACAGGCTTTGGGGCTTATAAAGGGATGATCAGGACATGGTGCCATCAAGTTTGGAGATGACTTTTATTATGACTTTTATAGAGAATCAGAACAACACAAGCCAGATCTAGAGAGGCGGAAACAACATCAGAAAGTGCAAACAAAGCTTTTGGTGTGATTGGGCACAGCTGCTGACAGGCAGTGCACAGAAGCAAAGCACTGTTTTAAATTCATTTATTATATTGAAGTTAATATATCATCATCAACAGCATCGACGGCTGCTCTTGAGATTTCTAATCAACATCAAAACCATCCTAAATATTCTCATTGTCGTCACCTGGGTGGTCTCATGGCTCAGCGGTTTAGGACTTAACCTTTTCCACTTTAAATACAAAGTCCTCAAACGAAACTGTTAACTATGCAATCACGCCAAGTGAATGCGGTTCCTTTTGGACTGGTGTGAAAGCTGTCAATGGAACTCATGTGTGGACCAAACAATCGTACAGAGACTGCTTGAAGAGATGGGCCTAGGTACACTTTTGTCACACTCTGGTCCGGCTGGTTTTTTAGTAAGAAAGTGAACTGTCCTCGGTCCAACCTTGCCTTGAACTTTTCTGTCCTAAACCAACTACTATAGAATTCAGATTGCGTAGATTGAGATTTTGAAGTGTTGTGTTTTTTCATCTGGTCAGATGCTGCCTTTGAACACTAACATCAGACTGGCCTACGCCAACGGGAAGGATGACGAGCAGAACTTCATTCAGAACCTCAGCCTGTTTCTCTGCACGTTTCTCAAAGAACACGGCCAGCTCATCGAGAAGAGATCCAACATGCGAGAATCTCTTATGGAGGTAAAGACAACAACAGCCTTCTCATAAGGCCAAAAAGAGTTTAGAACAGAAAGAACTAAACATGACATTAGTCTGCTTAAGTAAACATATTATTTAAACTCTTGTTTGGTGTCTTTAGTGATTTCCGCCTCTGCTTCAGGCTTAATGAAAGAAACCTCCCCCTCATATTCTGCTTTGCACCTCTCCTGTTTTTCTTAACATGTGGTGTCCTGATTACACCTTTGCTATAATACACACTTTAGACTGATTACACTGGCTTTTTGTCCACTTGAACAGCGCTTCACTCAGGAGAAGACATTTAAAGCAGAAGAGAAAAATGCAGCAAGAGTCGTGAAACAGTTTATTCAAGAGAAGACCAATCAGCTGGAAGTTTGGTTACAGACTGAGAATTTATAATCCTACAAGAAGAGTTGCCACCAAGTCAAAAATAAAATTAATCAAACCATAAAATGTATTAATATATCACTATTTCAACAAATCACAGCCATTCCACTCCATTTATATCAATAATGGTTTGTGCACACCAAAACAACCAATAAAAGAATAAATGATGGGTTGTTACGTTTATACTGTCATAGTAAATGAATAAGATTGTACAAGCAAAAGAAGACTTAAAATACTATTATGAAACTTCACAGGATAAATTGATTTTAAAAGAAAAAAATAAGTTAATAAGAAGGTGGAATAAAGAACAGTGTTTATTATAACACAAGGTAAAACTGCAAACATTAACAATGAATTCCATTTATAAATGATAAAAACTGACTAAAAATACCTGTTTCTAATCAAACATTTTGTAATTGCCTAACCTGTCATAACATACATTTTAAAAGTAAAGTATGTGTTTAATGTTTTTGGTACAGAATCACTTAACAGTTTTAATTGAGCTGTGCAGGTTTTTCTATCGCATGAAGCCATATGTCTTTGCAGGAGACACAAAACTCTGAAATCAGGGATTTAAAGTTATTATTTTCATTTGAATTTGGTGTAATGTCAAATAACCCAAAGAAAACCATTGTTTTGATTTAACATGTGGTGAAGCCATATAACAAGATTGGAGACTAAACATGGTTATTTGGCTCTTACTCCCTCTGCAGGCCCTGCATTACATGTTGCTGGTGTCAGAGGTGGAGGAGACGGAGATCTTTAAGATCTGTCTGGAGTACTGGAACCACCTGGCAGCAGAGCTGTACAGGGAGAGTCCTTTCTCCACCTCCAGCACCCCGCTGCTGTCAGACGTTCCTCCACGCAGACACCTCTACCTGCCTGTACTCTCACAGGTAAGACAATCATTGCTTTGGATTTGTGGGTTGGTGGAATTAAACTTTACACTTTCTTTGATACCAATCGATTATAAGGAGATTAGACTCTGATCCATCTATCTCTTCCTCCTCCTCTTCTTTTAGGTGCGGTTGCTGATGGTGAGCCGCATGGCCAAACCAGAGGAAGTGCTGGTTGTGGAGAATGACCAGGGCGAAGTGGTCAGAGAGTTCATGAAAGACACAGATGCCATCAATCTTTATAAAAACATGAGGGAGACTCTGGGTAATTTAATCCACGTCTTTGCATCTTAAACAGCATTTCATTTTATCATTAACCTGAAAAACACAAGTTTATTTAAAACTGGATATACGTTAGCTACGTATGCGTTGACTGTGCAGTTATCTGGCAAATACAAATATGGACAGCCAAAGTGTCCGGTTGGGAAATATGCCAGATAAACAAATAATAAAAAAAGAATAATGGCATATTAATTATTGTGTTTCCCACACATGGACAATATTTGCAGACTGTTTTTTGTAGTCCTGCACTGACTCATTCATGCCTCTCACATAGGATTTGCACATGTTGCTCTTACATTGGTCTCTAGAATAATCTTGTTGAGAGCTGTCTATTGTAAACTACATGATTGGATGACAAAATCTTTAATACATTTGAAGTTAGATAAAAAAATGAGACTGTATGAGAAGCAACTACTCATTACATTATTCTTTAAATTCGTTGGGTGACATAAATAAACAAAGACCAGGACATGACTATTTTCTAACTGACCGTTTTAAAAGTGTTAATTATTATCCCACTCATACGTGGGTCATAAGCTCGCGTTGATTAAGTCCCTGCCCTTTGTACACACCGCCCGTCGCTACTACCGATTGGATGGTTTAGTGAGGTCCTCGTAAATAAGGAAAACACAACAATAAAATACATGACTGAATATAACCTGTACAGATCAAAACAACTCACACTTAATGAATGGGTCTATCTCATTCTCTCTGTCTGCAGTGTATCTGACCCATTTGGACTATGCTGACACTGAACGCATCATGACAGAGAAACTTCACAACCAGGTGAACGGCACTGAATGGTCATGGAGGAATCTGAACATGCTCTGCTGGGCCATCGGCTCCATCAGTGGGGCGATGCACGAGGAGGACGAGAAGAGGTTCCTAGTCACTGTCATCAAGGTGGGACACAAACACAATACTGTACATTTTAAGTCATCATTAAGCAGGGTCAATCTACAAGCAAAAATGGGTTAATTCACAAGTGTTTGTTTCATGTGTTCAGGACCTGCTTGGATTGTGTGAGCAGAAAAGAGGGAAGGACAATAAGGCCATCATAGCATCCAACATCATGTACATCGTGGGGCAGTATCCTCGATTCCTCCGAGCCCACTGGAAGTTTCTGAAGACTGTCGTCAACAAGCTGTTTGAGTTCATGCACGGTGAGACCAATTTCTTAACGTGGATTAGATTAAATCATATTTCCTAAATCTCTATCTAAATGTTTGAAACAACAATCCAATGCTTTTTGCTGTCTGTAATGCACCTTCAAGTATCAACCAGTATCACTCTAACTGTAGTCACTACCTCTGTCAATTTGATGTTAAGAGCTACAGAAATAAAGATTTTGAATTTTCAGCTTTAAATAATAATAATAATTTATACTTTATTGATCCCGCGAGGGGAAATTCATTTTTTTACACTCTGTCTAGTGAACATGCTACACAAACATAGGCTGAAATGCACAAACAGGATCCTATGGACATGCACTAATGGAGAGGTTTCAGAGTGAAGGGGCTGCCCACAGTGTGCGCTCCTGAGCTGGTGGGGGGCTTAGGTGCCTTGCTCAAGGGCACCTCGGCAGTGGACTGGCACCTCTCCAGCTACCAGGCTAATTTCCGGACGGGCGACCCTCCGATTCCCAACCCAAGTCCCCACAGACTGAGCTACTGCCGCCCAAAAGTGCCACTGTTACTTCAATAAGATCCAATGAATACTGTGTCTCTGAATAAGGCTAATAAGTATTCTGTGCTTCTTTATCACACAGAGACCCATGACGGTGTGCAGGACATGGCTTGTGACACCTTCATCAAGATTGCACAGAAGTGCCGTCGCCATTTTGTCCAGGTTCAGGTGGGTGAGGTGATGCCATTCATCGACGAGATCCTCAACAACATAAACACCATCATCTGCGACCTCCAGCCACAGCAGGTCAGTTCTGTCTCCGGACCTCCTGAATGACATATTTCACATTTCTCATGAAAAGCTTTCTCTGAACTAGTTTGAAATTATAATTTAAGTGCTTTGTGACGGTCTGAGTCAAATTGCACCTTGTCTCTCCAGGTCCACACGTTTTATGAGGCTGTTGGCTACATGATCGGAGCTCAGACCGACCAGGCAGTCCAGGAGCTCCTAATAGAGAAGTACATGTTGTTGCCCAACCAGGTGTGGGACAGCATCATCCAACAGGCCACCAAGGTGAGAACTACCAGCCATCTGATCCATTAGAATCCAGTGATGTTTCCTTATTTAAGCATGTAGCCTGCCTTTGCTGAAACTGCATCTTATGCTGACTTGTGGACTCTTGGCTGCAGAATGTGGACATCCTGAAGGACGCAGAGACGGTGCGTCAGCTGGGCAGCATCCTGAAGACAAATGTCAGAGCCTGTAAAGCTGTTGGTCATCCCTTTGTTGTCCAGTTGGGGAGGATCTACCTGGACATGCTCAATGTATACAAGTGCCTGAGTGAAAACATCTCCTCAGCTGTCCAGACCAATGGTTAGTTTAATTTTGCCCTTGGTCCATTTATGTGTGTTAGACAAGATATTAGTATTCTATTTAAAACATAATTCATGGGAACCTTGATGGAAAAAAGAATAACAAAAAACAAGGCATGTGTTAATGATTCACAGGAATACAAGGAGGATGAGATTCCTTTCTCTGCTGTGACAGCATAATGATAATTAAACCATGATACCTGACAAGCCTCAAAGCTGTGATTAG
The DNA here is from genome assembly GCF_963930695.1 of Labrus bergylta. Lineage (NCBI taxonomy): Eukaryota > Metazoa > Chordata > Actinopteri > Labriformes > Labridae > Labrus > Labrus bergylta. The sequence goes on along the minus strand of NC_089195.1, from coordinate 6,405,286 downwards.
AATATTTAACGCCTAGGGTCCATCCAGCTCACCGCAGGAAATATGAGATGGACCTGGCCTTATGTTTTGATTGATTTTTAATGAAAGTTGCCTCGTAGCCACATTTGGAGTGCAAAAGTTACACAAAGAAGGGCATTTAGATGCCAAAGAGTCAAACTTTTCCTCCTGAAGTGATTGGACACCAAAATTAAAACTGAAAGAAAGTGACTTATTGGACAAACTGTACCCAAACGAATGTTAATGTTGCTCCTTAGCAGCTGATTTGATGCTGATGAAAGTAAGAAATGGACCAATAGCAAGTTACCCATATTAACCTGAGAGGTGTTAATCAGAATCGTTTTATATTGCCATGTACATTTACACTTACAAGGAATTTGTCTTGGTGTATTGGTGCAAAAAACAGTTAACAAAGGAAATAAAGCAAAAATAGCAAGAATTTAAATAATAAAATATGAAAGCAATTACAATATATAATATACAATTTAAAAATGTAGAAATAAATCCAAGTTAATAAAAAAAAATCCCTTATGATTCATGCAGGAGAGATGGTGACCAAACAGCCTCTCATCAGAAGTATGAGGACAGTGAAGAGGGAGACACTGAAGCTGATCTCCGGCTGGGTCAGTCGATCCAACGACCCTCAGATGGTGAGCTTTTTTATTTTCCTGAGATTTTTGTACAATGGAAGAATGTTTAAAATGTGTCTCATAATGGTACAGAAGTTTGAAATCCAAGATTATAACTGAATTTAAATGTGTTTTCAAGGTTTGAAAAGTGCATTTCAGATAAATTGCTTGATATTGTATTTGTTTTTCTGTCATAGTAATTATATCTCTGACTGATCCGTTTCGCTTATTAGTTATACAAAAAAAAGTTGGGTCTTACATATACCTCTGCCTGGGCCTCGCTTGCCCCTTGAATGTGTGACTGAGATCTGAAATTCTGCATACACTAAACTGATAAAAATCTGAATCAGTGTTTATTGCCAAGTATATTTACACAAGGAATTTGACTTGGTGTTTTGGTGCAAAACAGTTAACAAGGAAAAATAAAAACAGCACTGCCAAATAGCCAACTTATGACTAAACAATATTAAAGTGATCACTGGTCATAGAAAAAATCAGTCCAGGGTTGTCAGCGGCTTGACACTTCATCGTCATGTGTGGAGATGATCTGGAGTTGCACAGAACACAAAAACATCTTGGGCATGTTTGCCCTTAACTATCATTAGCGCTATATGCGTAGTGGGTTAGACCTTGATTTGGATCAGATACCTGGAGCTAATGATGCGCTACTTTTTTGAGCTGTTAGCGGCTGTAATCCGTTCATAGACAACATCTTATTACAACACTGAGGGCATGCTTTACTGTTTGTTTAAATATATAACACATATCGTTACAATGTAATGCAAATTCAGATATTAAAATAAATGACTGCATGTTTATAGAGAGGAGATGAATTAATTTGTAAAAATACTACTACTCATATTTGAAGAAGTTACCTTGATTATCGTTAGGAGGATAATAGATAGTAAACTCAAGGTATCTGATATACTTTTTCACCAGATTCTCCTTTTTCAATATGAAATTAATGGAATTTGAAGTTATTTGTTTGGGCAACTTTTTTTTTTATTTTGACTCAACCAGGTTCGATAGGATGCAAAGTCTACTTGACACATTGTAAACGATGAAGCTTTGTTATGTAATCCTGCAATTTGTCATCCTTCTATAGGCTGCTATTATGAAACAGACATCCTTTCTAACAACATAGATGTTTTATTAATGATAGAAAATGTTAACACTCATGTCATTCTATTTGGGACCACATTGTAAAGTCATGTTCATGTGTTCTGTTGGGGTCCAGGTGGGAGAAAACTTTGTGCCCCCCCTGCTGGAAGCAGTGCTCATAGACTACCAGAGGAACGTCCCTGCTGCCAGAGAGCCTGAGGTCCTCAGTACCATGGCAACCATTGTCAACAAGCTGGGGGTCCACATTACCGGAGAAATCCCAAAGATCTTTGATGCTGTCTTTGAGTGCACTTTGAACATGATTAACAAGGTTGGTTTAATACGATACATTTTAATACAAAATCAGACATTACTGTCCCGAAGTTACAGACTCAAACCTTTTCATTGTTTACCTTTTGTGCAGGACTTTGAAGAATTCCCAGAACACAGAACACATTTCTTCTACCTCCTACAAGCCGCCACCTCCCAGTGCTTCCCAGCCTTCCTGTCCATCGCCCCGGCCCAGTTCAAACTGATCCTGGACTCCATTATTTGGGCCTTTAAGCACACCATGAGGAATGTGGCCGACACAGGTATGAACTGGCTCCATTTTATCTCCTCATATAGTGACTTGATATAAATAAAGAGTTCATCCCACCAATACCACAATATGACAGGGAAGTAGGAATTATATAACATACAAACAAAAAGTGGTGAAACACAGCTTCAACATATTAGTGAGACTGAGTTGTCAGTGGTCTGCAATACATCTTTAAATAAAATCCTTATGCAAGTTAGCATTTTTCCTAAGTCTAAAGCCTCAAATTTGAACATTATTACAGATGGATATTTATTGTGTTGGAGCAGTAGAGACTGTGTCAGATGTCTGTGCTCGTCTTACAAGCATCTCCCTCGTCTCCTGCAGGTCTACAGATCCTTTACACTCTCCTGCAGAACGTGTCTGGAGAGGAAGCAGCAGCACAGAGCTTCTATCAGACGTACTTCTGTGACATCCTGCAGCATATCTTCTCTGTGGTCACGGACACCTCTCACACTGCAGGTAAGCACACTCGCCTGGTGTCTTCTGAATAAAAAGATTTCTAGGAAGAAAACGGGTCTTCGGGTTATCCATCAAAGCCAAATTTCATAAAAGCACACTCAAATGATAATATTTAGTTTGTGTTTCAAACACTGATCACTGCCTCTGCCTGCTCCCTGTCTGTAGGTCTGACCATGCATGCCACCATCTTGGCCTACATGTTCAACCTGGTGGAGGAGGGGAAGGTCAGCGTCGCTCTGAGTGCCACCAATTCTGCAAACAACCAAGCGCATGTCCAGGAGTACATTGCCAACCTGCTGAAGACAGCCTTCCCTCACCTGCAAGAGTAAGTGTGAACCACTGTGGGGCTAGAGCTGAGGGTTAGTGTTGATGATCATTGCTTGATCTTTTTTGTGGAAGACATTTTTCATTAAAAAAAAAAGTTATTCTCTATGCAGCCACAGCAGCTTCTTTAGACCAAATAGTATAACGCACATTTCAGGGGAGGGTTACTCGTGTGAGCTGTAATATACCCAAATCCTGGAAGAGTATAAGCACTTTTCACCCTTTGTTTTATCCTAATATGAAAGCTAAACTCCCAAAGTGTTCCTATGTCACATGTTTTGATGTTTGCATAATAAAATGACTGAAGTTGACAAAAGGCTTAGAGCAGGGGGATCAAATTTGTATTGGGTCAGGGCCAGATTTGTATAAACAGGACCTCTTGGGGCTGTACTATTATTAGCAACAATAACATGGCTCAACATATGGAATAATTATTTTTTTGTTCAAATGTTAAGGTACTTGAACCAATCAGCATGTCTGCTAAATCAGAGGGCTTCAACAAATCTGAACAGCCAGACAAGAACATTATGCTATCCTAGCAACATATTTCACATGTGAATGTTTTTGGCATTCCCTAATAATTTTAGCTATAAAACACAATTTCTGTTTTTGCAAACTGCATGTTGGCAAACAAAAATAATCCAACCGTGTAGGGGCAAAGAAAAGTGTCCCAAATAACTTCTAACAGGTAGCACAGTCAGTGTAAATCCTATGCACACTGAAACTCTTCACAAACTCGTTCTGTTAAACAGCCTGTTTAACAGAACGTCTGGTCTGACACCTAGGTAGTTCCACTCAGAGAGAGAGAAATTGGACTTGTTAAGGTTCATCCCTGAGGAAAATTGTCTCCATAAGTTTGTTGTCTCAAACATACAGTGTCTTGCAAACGCTGTCATTCTGTGTCAACCATTGATGAATTGTGAAGTGAATTTATCCTTCAGTACGCTACACTGCAGTCTGATCACCTCTGTGTGGAGTTGATGTCATTTTGCAGCTTAATAAAGACAGTAATCGACTTTTAAAATCGAATATGAGCCCTCACAGTACGTACTTTTACATGTCTGTGCTATTGTAATCTAACTTTACTGATGACTTTACTTTATGTGCCATGAATCTGGGCAATCTCCATGCGTAATTCGAGGAAGTTTTGAGCGCTGCTCCTCAGCTCAACCAGCTGACCTTACGTGTGATCGGGCAGCTTGTGTGGTATATCATACAATGAAATGTTCAGTTATTATGACATTTTTTCTTCCTGCTGAGAGCTGGTTGTTAATGCACCACCATATTTATAAGCTATGTCAAGCTCGATTTTTCCATTACAACAATTCTACGATCTAAAAATAATCATCTTTAAATAAAGTCTGCTAATATTATTTGACATCACTATTATTCTTATTATTATAATTATTAATAACAGGAGTTAAATCAGTCTGGCGCTGCCAGAGGCGTAACTGAGACATACACAGACACTTTGTCCACTTGTGTACAGACAGTCAGTTAGACAGGATGGATGAGTGTTGTTTATCTTCCGGAGTAGTAGCTTTTTTTATAATCAACACATCTCGCACTCAACTTTCACGAAAGTGGTATGAAGTGTGAACAGCAACGAACTCTGTCAGTATGAGAGCATACCGTGCAGCTGTATGCTGGTGGTGACGTTCTTCAACTCTGATTAAAAAAGAAAAGTGGCTCCTTGTATGTCTCTTGACAAACCCTGCTTTCTGCTGCAGTCTCTCTTTTTGGACAGCATCTTAGCTGATTAGTGATTAATTTATTGTATCATCATATTTACTTCTTACTATAATTAGGATATAAAACCTGGGTACAAATTTGTATTGAAAATATTTTTATTGTTTGAAATCTCAAATAAGTATTTTTCTAAATTTCCCCCATCTCCCAGAAATGTCTGGTGGATCGGATCAAATGTGCTGGCAGACCAGATACGGCCCACGGGCCGTAAGTTTGACACCCCTGGCTTAGAGCCTTGTTTTGTTGTATAAAATAATAAAACCTCATAGTTTGGTACTCACAAGTGTTGAGACTATTTTTTGACTGCAGATGAACCAAGTTGATTGGAAGCAGGAAGCTGTCAAAAACATTAAGAAAAATTCCTGGGTAAAATGGAGGAAACTGTATATCAGATGAGAGAGAAAGTTGATACATCTGCAGCTGTTCACAGACTTGCTGCTAACTGAATGTTCTGTCCTCAGTGCCCAGGTGAAGGTGTTTGTAACGGGGCTGTTCAGCCTGAATCAGGACATCCCGGCCTTCAAGGAGCACCTGAGGGACTTCCTTGTGCAGATCAAGGTGAGTATCAAGAGGTCCGCTGCTCCTTAAACACACTGAGGAAGATAATTGGTTTAAAAAAAACATTATCGTACACTACCAAAGATACCAACAAAAGATGACAAATCAAAAAGGGCCTCGGATGATTAATGTAGGCAGTTCTCAACCATATGCCGTCCAGAAACAAGGAAGAGATGCTTTGTTTTAGCTGAATTAGTGGAAGAATAAGTCTTTTTTTGAACAGCTAATCCATATTTTCTTTTGAGTTCTTAAAAATTTGACGCCAGTGATTTAAAAAAAAAAAAAAAAAAGCACAACTACTGTGAAAGTAGGACTCAAATTGAAGATAATCAGGAATCATAATTGATATTTGGTCATCTAATTAGTGCCACAGACACCATCTCGTTTCCAAAAGCTGCAGCAGAAGATTTTGCATTGGAGAGACTTTATGGATTGGCTAAGCAGCTCACATCTCTTTGTGGGAAAATGGCAGATTGGCCTGCTGGAATCTGAATCCTAAAAGCCTGTAGTGAGCACTACTGAGCCTCTGCTTGTGTGGTCCTTGCAGGAGTTTGCTGGTGAGGACACAACAGACCTGTTCCTGGAGGAGAGAGAGACATCCCTGCGCCAAGCCCAGGAAGAGAAACACAAGCTCCAGATGTCAGTGCCTGGCATCCTCAACCCTCACGAGTTGCCGGAGGAGATGTGCGACTGAAGCAGCAGCATCAGCAGCAGTAAACAGCGTGTACAAAACAGCCCTGAAGAGGGGGAGAGGTTGAGGAAGAGCAAGAAAGCTTCCTGATGATAAACAGTTTCCCTTTGAGTGTATTTGTGTAGAAGTGTGTCTGTTTGAAAAGAGAATATGGGGCCAAAGAACAGACCCCTGCACTCAGTTGTCGACGACCAAATCAATGTCTATATGTAAATGAGAATCAAACCCCCACCCTAAACCCCACCCAAAAAAAAAAAAAACTTGCGTGGATTTTTTTTTTTTTTTTGCTACAACTTATTTTATACAGATGTTTTTGTGTAATATGCCATCTTTGTTAATTTCTTTTGCTTATTAAAGCTTTAATTTTTGCAATCTTTTACACCTGCATGAAGTTGAAAGAATACAAGAATATTTTAAATCCCTTCTCACACCCTTGATCCACCTCCTCTCCTCCTTTGTTTATATGTAATATATAATGATGAAACACTTCTGATGGTCAGCTAATGGATTCCTCTGGTGTCCCATGTGCACGCTGCAGGACGAATGTGACACTCAAGGGGTAGACTTGTACTTCCCTGCTTCCTTTGTTGTCTTGGTTTTTGGTTTGTCAGTGTTTATTTTTTGTTTTTCTTTTACTTGGGCTATCTGATAAGAGTAAGAACTTCAGTTGGACTGCTCTGCATTTGGATGAGAAGGAACGTTGTGTGCATATCATCCTGTTTGTAAAGCTATCTTAGTACTCTGAGAATATAAAGTTGGCTATTTTTACAAAAAAATTGTTTGACTTTTTCTTCCTTTCCAGAGCACTAAAGGTCATGGAAAGGCTGGAAAAGATGAGAAATGTCACAGCTCACTTTCCAATACCTAAGGGGATCACAGCAAAGAACATTTATTCTAAGATGTTATGAAACTTGGCTTTTTTGTCAAGATTTGAAATATAGATTGGCTGTTTAAAGATCTATTTGCCCTTCAGAAAAAGTTTCCAGACTTGAGGGCAGGCTCCTTTTATCAGCTGTAAAGTGTTCTTCTATTTCAAAGCAAGACGTTTGTCTCTCTGCACTGCAAAAATGCTGCATTGCATAACAATAACTGTGGAAACTAATAATTATTATTATTTCAGAGGAAAGAGGACCACAGGGAGCACATTAGCCAAACAAAAAAGGCTGCAGAAAAACTTTTATTTACATTCAATTTTATCAACAAATAAAACAAATGTCAGAACTGCATAGAAAAGGGTTCTCCAGGGCCAAATTAGTATCTAAAATGCACATGAACTTCCCTGCTGAACTTAACAGGAAACAAATACCTGACCCCCTTGCTGACCACAAAACAGTAGAGATGTTGCCCAGCTTCAGCACCGCACATGGGTTATGTACAGCTGTATTAAAGGTGCAAGGTTGAAATAAATAATGTATTTATATCAATGACAGATCTAAATCATTATTTGTTTATAAATAATATTACATCAATTGCATTCATGAGAAAAAAAATAACTATCCTCACTAAATGTCCTTGACCAATGGCTTTAAGAGTAAATGCAAACTAAATAGAACACACAATTAAGAACAAGTATGTAAAAACACAATTTTCTAATTTTTATTTGCTATGGGACTGCAGACTATAACTTTTTCTTTATTTAAATACGATAACATTTAAATTGTATATATTTGTCCAAGAAAGGCCACAGGCCCTAGTCCTTTAAGGATGTGTTCCTCAGCTGCGTTGGGAGTTTCAACACATTTTCAGCTTGAGAATTAAGATTGCCCTTGACTGGAAATAAGTGTGGTTCCTGCACTAATGGCAAAACATCTAAAAAAAAAACATAATGGAGTGGAAGATGCCATTTTCTTTGCGCTGCTTTTAAACACACCTTGAGGCAGTTAACAAGTCAATGTCACGTTTTTGACCTATCCAGTGCCTTTAACACCATACGACCATGAGCTATTGAACATGCAGGTGGATGCTTCAATTGTGGCTTGAATTAGGCACTGCCTGATGTGACACTGTGAGGTTACAGAAATGTGAGTGGTGTGGACTACCTGCTACTCAACATCACAAAGATAAAAGGAGTTGTTGGTGGACTTTAAGACAGACATGATCTGTCCCGAATCGGTCATCATCAATGTTACAGAGGTGGACAATTATCCAAACATCCAGAAGTCACATACACACCCCACGTTAAAATAACCTTTTTGACAGCAGAAATAAACATGTTTATAGCCCAGTACATACTATTATTTTGGTCTGAATTGGGGTGTGTCTTTATTTGCACACACTGTATGAGGTGAATTTTTAAAAATATTTTAGAAGGATAAGAGTTGCACTTGAACATAATTAGGTGTGTTGCTGGTATGATTACAAGCAGCCATGCTGTAGCTGTTCCCACTTCTATTTATCCTTTTCAGGCACCGTTCATTTGATGCATTATGATACACTGTTGTTGTTTTTTTTTACATTTTAACAATATTTGATTTTTTTTGTTACTTTTTTTGTACTGTAATGTTGATGCAACCTGGCACAAGAATTTCCTTTGGGATGAATAATATCATTTTTTATCTTCTCTTATATTACCTTAACCTTCATTTTATTTTATCTTATCTTTTAATATTTATTGATTTTTGACATGAGTATCTCAATTCTAACAATGAAGTTGTATGTTTTATGGATCACATTAAAGTTTTTGTAGGTAAATATAATCTGGATATAATATACATTGTTATATGTGTTACTTTCACCGAATTTGCCCTTGAAATCGGTCGAAAAGGTTGTATACAAAACTACGTCGGACAATATCGCGAGACTTCCGAAGAAAAACGAATTGGTGAGGGAGACTAGGCGAAAAGTCCCGAACTATCAACACTCTATTCCACTCCCCCACCTCCCCCTTTTTCAACATGGCTGCTGTGTCTGCCCTCTCAAGTAACGCTCAGATTGGAGACTGACTCGATTTGTACCTTTCAGTGCCTCTTAAATTTCGGTGTACATCAGCTTCGCTTGGATGCAAATCACGTTCTGCACCTTTTCGTTTCCCCTGCATCCATTCAGTGGAATAACCTTCACCAATCACTCCCTCCACTGGGCCTTTTCTCCCCAAAAACAACTGCCAGACAACTACAGTTTCCAGTGCCATGGTTTGAGTAGGTGCACTCAGTTTTCCTCTTCATGAACAATGTGCGAAAACTGCGCCGAGCTGGTGGAGGTTTTAAATGAAAGTAAGTAAACAAATCATATTTACATCACACGTTACTGGGACTAGCTGCTTCATGTTAGCATAGCTGTCCACTGAGCTGGATGGGAGCATGTTAGGCTAGCTAAATATAACTTTGTGTGTTTTCTTCTCAACATTTATCTGGCACTTTGCAAACCATAAGACACTGTAAGTGACGCCATCATTTCTGCATACTGTGCAACCGATGACATGTGTGTGTGTGTGTGTGTGTGTCACACCATGTCCCTTTGTATGAATGCATATGCCATTTTCTCCTCAAAACTGGCAGTCAGCTTTTAGGCCTGTCTGTCAAACACTCCTCACAGTACTCACAGCTCATAAATCCACTGCCTTCATTACTTTTGTGTGTGACATTTCATCCACGACTTGCCCTGCATTAAACACCGTTAAACACGGTGCACATGAGCAGTATTAAAGGATGCAGCTGCCGATAAAAAGCCAGCTTTGCACGGGGTTTGGTAAGTTAGCTTAAGTTAGCCAGGTTAGCTTAGCGAGCAGCCTGACTTTGTTTGATGTGTTTGTCAGGTCAGTCTGCTAGCTGTCCACTACGCTGCCACCCCATTGTTTTGTTTTCACTTCTCAAAGTGGCATGCAACAGTGTCAATAATACGCTCACGGTCAACAGTGTTGTCAATAATAATAATAATAAGACATGTCAATTTTGTATTTGTGTTTTGGGGAATCTGTTAAATGTGAAGCTAGTCGAAGCTAGCGGCAACTAAGCTAAAATTAATGGCTGCAACGAGGCGCATATTTTGGTACATAGCACATCGTAAATCCTCGATAGCTTGTGTACATATTTCGACTAATGTCAACAGCATTCGCTTTGTTCGTTCTAGTAGTTAAATAAACTAAATTCTTGCAACGAAGTTCACCTACCAGACAAACGAAATGAAGGTTGCCTATATAGCAAAAAGTTAGCCGTGATTCTAGGCGTGCTAACCAGGCCTTGATGTACTTTACGGGTGTCTGTAATACCATCGACTAAACTTTATTGTGTTACAGACCTGTATTAAAATCCGTCACTGTACAGTGACTGACGGGTTATCTTTGGTTTGGCCATGTGTTTGCTGCCTATTGTAATGCCATGAAGTTGTGTGTGTAAAGTGAAAGCTCCTCCTGGCTCTGCAGGAATCCACTTTAACAATCCTGCACCTGACTGTAGGGGGGAGGGGGGGGGGGGGGGGGGGGGGGGGGGTACAAGATATTTCCCTTTGAAAAGTTGATATATTGCTGAAATGGGAGTGTGTGAGAACAATCATTTAATTATTCCTCTGACAGTGAGTTGAGACCACCTGTTTATGAAAAAGAAAGTCATCCTTATCGTTCTGTTTTCTACTACCAATATTACATTTTATGGAAATATATATGTGTGCTTTGAATCAAGGGAATAATCTGATTGCTTAACCGCTACAATTTGCAGTTCTTTTATGCTGTTCTGGGACATTTTCAATTCAGGTTTTTGGGTCCACTTACTCCTTTTAGGATGGGCTCAGACTAGGGCTGGGCGATATGGACCAAAACTCATATCTCGATATTTTTTCACTGAATGGCGATACTCAGTCAGTTAAGTTCAACATGTACATGAAAACAAACTACCTGTTTGTGAAATGAATTTATTTTCTTCATAACAAAATAAACACAGTTGTGTGTTTTGAGAGCAAAAGCTGGGGACATGAACTGTGTTGATATTAACAATATTGTCCTACCCTATATCTGGATTGAAAATATATCGATATATCTTAAAAACTGGATGTATCCCCCAGCCCTAGCTCAGACTACATGGTATTACAATAATAACCAAGTAGGTGTCTGGTCATCCCATTCACAAGAAGACACCTCACATATATTCATAAGTTATCTCAAGCATGCACACACTTCAAGATCTGAAAATAATCACGCACAAATCACTACAGAGTAGTATTAAGTGCCAGAGGGAGTAGTGTAACACCACACGTGATCTCTTGTTTGATTTCACATGATCCCACAGGGAAGCTAATGTAAAAAGACGGACCACCGGTTGTAGTGATGCTTTGCATTGAGAAAAAACTAAAGCAGAAGGCTCAACATAGCTGGATGAGAAAGTGTTTGGGGAGACGCTGTAAACTCTTTTCTTTGGCAAAAAGTAGAGGTGAGATTGTTCTTAATTTGTTGTCAACATGTCTACGGTATTTACCTTGGAACTCTGTTTCTGTGGACTTCTAGCTAATGGGCAGTTTTTGTCCTGCTCAGGAAGTTCTTCTGTCATCGTGCACTTTGTAATTCCTTATTATAAGTCATGTTCATTTTTAATGCCACTGCTTTGATGAATCTGCAAGCTTATCAGGAGGTAAGGTTGTCACGATGCCAGAATTGTAATTTTTGATACAATACCAGACCAGTGAATGTCCAGCAATAGCAAAGAAAATTCAAGTCCTAGGTATCCATTATTGGGATTTTTGTTGTTGTTAATTATCCTGCACACTGTCAAAATTGCACAAAATACATTGGCAACAAAAACGTTTCAAACCGCAGTTTTGTAATTTAGACAGTGCCCATCCTGCTTTTTCTTGTGGTACCCTTACTAGAAGATGCAAATGAAAAAGTTTTTTCAGAGCTTTCATACTTTTCAGTACTGTTGATCGTAAAAATGGCAGCAACTTTCCACAAGATTTGTTAGAATTTAGATTCAGGTAAATTGTTCCTGTATGCATGACATGGTTCTTCTGTGTTAAACCTTTTAAGATGATACTTTATTGATCCCTAGAGGGTAACTCTGGCAAGTTTCATATGATTTCTTTGGAGTCTGCAGTCACAAAGATCTGTTTTTTTTAAGTCTCTGCTGAGACTCCAGCTTGCAGTGTCGTGTGATACAATTTAATAAGGAAATCATAAATGAATAAACATTTAAGTGCATTATTCCCATATAACAGTGAATATCGCATCTGTCTGGCGACGCCTGCAAGCTCTCCATTTGTCTGTTTTCCTTTTTGTATCTCTCTTGTTAGGGAGTCTGTCAAATGACGTTTAAAGGTCAGTATCATGAAGTTTCCATTCTTAAAGCAGACGGCTGAATACCATGTGCCTATTGGTGTAAAATGAAGTCAGCTACAGATGTTAAGTGATTATGGCTCAAGGTCTGCACTTTGAGTTTTTCATAAAGATGTGTGGTGAGGTGAAGCTGTGGGTTCAGTGCAGGAGAGCTGAGTTGTTTCATGTCTTTTCAGAGCTGACTTTGTGTGTGGGGGCATTGTCATGTTGAAACAGGAAAAGGATAAAGTAAACTGTTGACACAAAGTTATAGGACACCATTGTTTGGCTTGAGGAAAAAATGACAGACTACAATGATATTCAGACGAAAAAGTCCCATAAAATGTCAGTCTTCCTTTGACCTTATTGTACATTTTGAATGAGTAAATAAAAGACGAAGAAACACTGGAGTTCTGTCCAGTGTTTATGTTGTCTGCCTGAGTTTTCTACATTTGTGATTTCTGAAGTTGTCAGATGCAGTTTATTTAATTATGTTTTTAATGACTTCATGTTTTCTGATGTTTGCCATATGATAAGTCACCAGGCTGTTTATGTGACTGAAGACCTCAGTTTTGTGTGTGGGTCACTTTGTCCATACCAGGACCCTGTGTGGAAAAATCAACATTGCACAGACCAGCTGACTATTTTCTGTTATCCAGTCGTCTTTGTGCGTTTTTAGAAACAACAAGACGATTTGTCTCATTGTCACAGTGTAAAGTCTTAAAAACATAGTAAAATAAATGTCCTGCAGCTAAATCCCTGTGCAAAGTCTCAGCGAGAAGAGGGCAGTTTTTAAGTTGTGTGAGTTGGGGCCTTGGAGATGTGCTGTAAAAATAGGAAGACAATTAAGGCATTTAGAATATGTTACGGATGTTTTTTTGCGGACTTTCACACTAAAATGGGCCATAAAATGTCGATATTTTAACATGTACGGTTACAATGTTGGTTAAGAAGGTTTGTCAAGAAGCTTATATCCCTCCTCAGCTCTCAGCCTGTTGTTACGTTGACTGATGGGTGACGTCAATCAGGCTTCATCCATTAATGTTTACAGTATATGCTTCATTCCTATTCTGATCATTTCCCTTGCTCCCTCATGCTCCTGTTGAAAATGAACAAAAACAAAACAGAATCATCGTTTTGGTCTCAGCTGACCCTGTATGTGAAATGGTAAATATTTTCTCTGGTGTGACTGTATGGTTAGCTAGGTTAACATTAGGAACTAGTAGCCTGCAAGGCATTTCCTTCTCCTTATTATAAACTTGTTTCTCTTGGTACTTTGACACATGCACAAAACTGCTACAATTTTTGTGGTGAGTTGTCATGTGTGAACAGCCAAATTTTTTCACTCCCAACTATATTCAGACTTTTTCCTGCCTGCCCCATAGTAAAATTCTGTGTTAAGGGTGAGCTGGTGTGGGGACGCAGAAAGAAAAATGAAGGGAAAATCACTGCGAGCGAGTAGGATGGGTGATGATGTTTGTATCCTGAAACCAGTGGTTGCAATGAATACAGACTGTATTCTTGTGTCTGGTGCAATTTCTGTTCATGTAATGAAACTGCTGCGTTGTGTTTTCTGTTAGCCAGTACATCACTGTTTTTTAAAGATTTATTTTTCCTACTTGAATGTCTTTATTGGAGACACAGGACAGTGTATAGAGTCAGAAACTGGGGAGAGAGATTTTTAGAAATGCCATGTGGGAAAGGAGCCAGAGGTGGATCATGAACCTGGGCTGCCTGCTTCGAGGACCACGTCCTCTGTATATGGAGCGTGCGAAACAACCATTAGGCTACATTTATAACGCAGGTATCAGTTAGTGGCTGCATGTGACAACAATCACTAGTTTTATGTTTGTAATGTTACAGCCTGCTGTTGTGTGTTGCTGTAAACTTAACCTAACTCTGTTACAGAGCGCAGTGTTCAGTCCTACAAACTGAAGATATAGTTGCTAAATGCATACTCTCCGTTTATTGTTTGCCTGACTCACACACAGCACACGCTGCATGTGCAGCTGGTGCACAGAAACATGTCTAAATGAACAGTATGTGTATGTTACACAACACTGTCAAAGCTCATACAAGAAAGTAGATGACAAAAAAGAAAGATTACAAGAAAGGTTAAAAAAGACTTTTGTAGATTACAGCAAACATGTAATACACTAAAATGTTTCTGTTATGTTTGTAAAGTTGATACAGTTTTTCTAATTTTTTATTTAATTTTAAAAGCACTTTCTAAATAAGGAGTTCAGGTTTATGTAACTGCTTCTATGAGGCCTTTTATTATTGGAATTATAGCAACGTGTAAAGCATGTAGTGAAAGAAATAGAGGATGTGATGCATTATTAAGTTTCATGGGGAAGCATTTTGATTTGCATTGATGATGTTGAAGTGTTCACTTAGAGTCACTTCTAGCTCAGGAGTGGAACAGTTATAAAATAAATGTTTTCTTTTTAATTGGTCTATTCGAAAAACTGATCCAAACGGTGATATTTGTGATCGGTTGCATCAGCAGCCTTCATTCATACAAGCTGTTGTTGTAGAGGGCTCGGATGATGTTTCCACAGCAGGGTGCTGTCAGCTGTGACAGCTCTGTCTGCAAGACTGGCAGGTCCATGTGTTCTGTCTTTGTGCGACCTGTGACCAAAGATTTGCTGTAGCAGCATGTGTTTGTGTTCGGCATGTTAGAGACAGAATCCCCTTTTACAACAGGGGGCTCTGTTCAGCTGGGGTTTCCTTACACAGCAGGGTTAGCCAGGGGTTTTCCTAAACAGTGGGGACTTGATGCTCTTCTGTTGTATCTGTGTAAACAAAATGTTTATTGGACTGTTTGTCAGGCGAAAAAAACTGTTTCTTGTCTTGGCCACACAAAATTCTATAAAGACATGTCACATATTGTCTAATATTTGTAAGTGGTGCTTTTGAGATGAATTGGTAATGAAAATAATCACAAGCTACAGTCCTACACCTGCAATATCCTTTATTAAATAGTTTAGACTAGGCCTGCACAATGTGAGAAAAATATACAATTTGAGACAGATTTTTAGATATTGCTATCCCAATATGTAAGCAATAGATAAACAGATATTTAAGAATGCACATTATCTATAACTCTGTTTTTATGTCTATCTACAGTTCATTGTGTTTTACACAATACCTGCTTATAACATTTCCCTCCTGAATCCAAATAAATCCAGAAAGCATTTTTCTTTCACCACTAAATTGGCACGGGCCAATTAATCTGAGAGAAGCTTATAGCTACCTTAAGCGTCTTCTTACTGAATCAGAATGGTATTAAAACATGACCATTAAAACCAGGCCTCCACTCAAGAGGTCAAACGTACACCTGCTGAGTGAGAAAGCATTGCTTTTTTATGATTTTCTTTTTTTCAGATGTTTTTATTGTGAATGTTCAAATTGCGATAACGATGAACATGAGATTTACTGTGCAGCTCTAGTTTATACACAGTGTGAATCTGCTTATGGGCAATAGAATGAAAATATTTACATATACAGATTGTTTATTCCTTAAAGTAGATATACTTTAAGTATAGGTAATTCAGAATGTTACTTAAACTGTTGATAGAGTGACGTGAACATCAGTTCCCCTGCTTTTTATTTGCGACTGTAACATTTGTGTGCCATGTGAGGGGTTGACGGCACGGCATCATTTTGTTTTTTTCTGTCTGTCATAATAGCTCATAAACTTTTAAACAACGCAGACTTATGAAACTCAACATCAACAACAATAACTTCTGTGATCTCTTCAAATAACGTTATACTTGCCTGTACTTTGTGTTTTGCACTTTTTAAAACAACATTACATGCTGAGTAAGAATGAGCATGGAACGCTAGCATTGCATTTGAGTTGAAGCATTATGTTGATCAAACTTGCATGGCTGCCCCTAAGTACACTGTTAGCATGTCTGACTGACTCCTAATCTAATTTATTTATTTTTTGCACTTAAATTGATTGCAGGTCATCAACAGCATCTTTTTCACATGTTTGTTGCTTTGGGTGTGTCAGATCTTCTTTACAGTAATCTGCCGTCTCCAGAAAAGCACATTTTAGTGGAACTTGATATTTTTAGAATCACAGCTGGAGCATTCATATTTAAAAAGCTCCAGTCTGTCTAAACGTTTCAGTCACTGCTTAGCCGAGCAGTGTGATCACGCAGTGCAGGAGACGTCCTCCCCCTCATTGTATTTATATCCACAATGAGCTGCTGCTGCCATAAACTGGATTTAATGTTGGCACCTGTGCGTCTGTTCCCAGACAACATCGTCAAAGTAGAGTAAAGGACTATCACCTAGAACACAAAAAGTCATCTCAGGTTCTGAGGCAGTAGAGGAGCATGTGTTCTTCAGAGCTGGAAGAGTTTCAGTTAGTCAAGAATGAAAGTTGTTGTCGAGCCAAGATGGGTTATTGAGTTTTATTTTTCCTTTTTTTGCGGGGGGTCTGTCTGAGTTACTTCAGTTTGTTTGCCTGACCTGTCAAATTCAGGTCAGCCATTCTTTTAAACTGGGTGTGACTGGATCTTGGAAGGTCAGTAGTTGACTATAACTTTGGAATAAAGCTACTACAGTCTGGGGCCAGTATTTAATAGTTTGATGTTGGAAAATGAAATATCCACTTATATCAATATCCATTAGGCGTGGGACAAATCCCGGTACAACAGGGCCTGAATTTGGGCATGAGATTGGGGGAATCGCGCAGAAATGATTAAATTCCTGCATGAGTCCAGGGAGGTGACGAGGCGGGACAGTATCTTGTACTTTGATTACACACTAATGACTAATACACAAGTGGCTATCTCAAAGTGAAGGAGAAACATCCTGCTGACTTTTAATTATCATATCGATCACACCAGTGGCACTGATGACAGGCATTCAAATTAAAATGCAAATATCTGTTTTATAACAAGATAAAAACTGCTCATAGTATGTTTAAATCTTCAAAGTTAAAAAAAATCCCCCCTATGTGTAAAGTGTAAGGGGGGGGGGGGCTCAAACTGGCTGCTGTTGAAAATTTGATTGGGACCAAAGAAACTATTTAAAAAAAATGTATTTTAGGACATTTTGGATGAATTGCTTCAGAATAGTAGAAACTAATTGTTAATTACGTTTTGAGTATTGAAGCGTATCATATTGTATCGTGAGACACCCTGCAATTCCACCACTTATATCCTTATATACATTTTGATGACCTTTGTTCGGCAGCTTATTATTCTTCACTCTAGTCTGTACTTTACAACTGATGAAACATTTTTTTTCAAGGGAAAGAAGTTTTGCCCTACAGTGGGCTTTGATCAAGTTTGCCCTGTAACAGTGTTTGTTGTTGACAGAACTGAACTTTTCAAACAATCACCAATCTATTGGAGGCATTACGATGATAACTTGGGAGAGTAATATGTAAAATGTCAATTTTCCTAGATGTTTCTAGCAGTTCTCTAACAGTTCTTTCCCCTGCTCTTCCCTCAGTATCGGATGCAGACAGCAGTGAAGGAGGCTTCCAGCTGAAGAAGGAACATGCCCTGCGAGTGCTCGGATACATCAGCTCCTGGACACAGAGGTCAGTGCTGCTGGGATTTGAAATCTGTCATTGAGTCTATTTGCAAAGTTAACATGATTAGATCAGGTTGTGAAATAGCTTTTGTTATTATTTAGAGTTGGAAGTTTTAGGTTCCTTCAGACTGCAAAGACCTGTAGCTCTAAAGATATTTACCTTTTTGTTTAAAGTCTGTCACTTCTTAAAATGACATTAACATATTTCAAACCTGGGCACTATTTCCACATCTTGGGGACATAATGTGTATAACGAAAAAAGGCTTAGATAAAGCTCCAGCAGATTGCTTCATCTAACTGCCGATAATCACTGTAATATAATCACTTCAAACAAATATGACCAATCAAAGTAAATCCACTAAATGTTCTTGTTTTTTGCAACTGACAGGCTCTGATTTTAATTATTCCATTGGTTGTTTGTTCTGTCCAACAAATAATCAAGAAAGTATCCCTGCAGAAGCAGGCATTCTTTTCTCAATGAGAGAGTCTTTTTCTTTGGCAAAGATTTCACCTTTAAATTGTTCTCTTAAGGGCGTACTCACACTAGGCAATTAGTACGCTTCAAGCACGCTTCACCCCTAAAGTCCAGTTCATTTGACCAGTGTGACCACTCCGATCTGTGCTTAAGCAAGGTACACCTCCTTGGCCGTGGCATGCTTTGAAGAGGTGTGCTTTGGAACGGGACAGTTCATGCATGAACACAATTCAATTCAATTCAAACAACTTTATTAATCCCTCTTGGGGCAATTGGTGTGGAGCAGCTCGTACACATAACGTGGTCAGCCTTCATTATGGAGAAATCCTGGAATATTATGGCTGTTTCTGACTAAAATGACTCAAAATAAGCTACAAAATCAGTAAAGTATAGCTGTCATGTCTCTGTGTTGTTCTTCGATGTGAGGACACGGACTCGACTGCGCATCCTCTTCTGAGTCTGCCTGTCTTGTAAACTGAGCACGCTTCATGATCACTTAAATCCATTCATATGTTGTATTACGGCGTTATGTACAAAAGGTAACCATGCTCATGCTCGGTTAGTCCTGGAGCAGTGTGAGTGCATGCCAGCGGGGGATTGGGAATGGGGAGGGGGGACAATTGTGCTTACGGTACAGGACAACTTTGCCTAGTGTGAGTGTGCCCTAAGACTTCACAGAAGTTGTTGGTTTCCACTGCTTTGATAAGTTAGTTTCTTTACGCTTTAGTTGGACTTTGGTGAGTTTAGATCCTACACAATGTGAAATATACAATGACAAAAAAATAGACCAAAAAGGACCCCCCCTCCCCCATCGTATTTTATGTAAAAATAGAAAAATATGGCCCATGTTTAAAAAGTGTTGAACTTAAGAGAAAAGTCACACAGACAAATAGCGCGTCTTCTGCTCTTTCTGATAGCAGGAGTTAATCACTAGAAGTTCTTGTCTGGCCTTTTTTCGAACCCCCTGCTACTGTCAGGTTATAATAAAGGTGTGTCTTTAGAAACCATGAGAAAAGGGAAAAATATAAAATCTAATTTATTATCTAAGTTTTGGAAAACCATCTTGAAACTGATCTGAAGCAGAGAGAAGTCAGGGAAGAAAGGGGCAACACTCCAGCCTTCCTGCCTGACAGCCTGGCAGCCGAAATAATCAGTTCTATGGAAATAAATGATTAATTATCTTATTATTATTGTCTTCAAAAATATCCAAAACCAAATCTGTTAAAATATTGGACTGTTGATTTGCACGGAGAATCATGGCTGTCAGAGGCCATGGAGCTGGTCTGATGATGACTCTCTATTGTTAAAAGTTTTTCTATTCATCCAGCTGGAATGTTTTTATATTTAGTTTCTGATGAGGACTTGGAAGACGCTGACCTTAACTTTCAAATACTGCTGACTCATTTCTTCAAATGTGAGCATGAAGGAAGCTTTATTGAGCCTGCTGTGCTGAACTTGTTAGTGTGTTATTCTTCCATCTGTGTAGAAGTCAGAGGAAAATGCAGGAAGCCACAGATCAACATTTGTGCTTTCAATATAGAATGTGACAATAAAGTTGAATTTGTTTTTAAGTTTACCTATTGTCATACAGAATTTGGACAATGATTAGAGAAAAGATCAACATTTAGAACATTAAAACCATTTCTGAAATGGATCAAGTCAGCCCAGGTTAACAATGTTGAAAAAAAACCCAACTTTTTTTTTAAAATTAGAAATGCTAAATATCGATATGATCCCCAAAAGTCAATACTCTGATACCTAGATTTCAAACCCAAGGCTGCCTAGCTACAAAATCATAGTGGTGGTTTAAAGACTTCACACATGCACAAATCTCCTGAAAATGTTACCAAATATTAGCTTCCACCTATTACCTGTTGTACTGTAAATGACTTGATGTTTGGAGGGTCAGCTTTATGTGTGAATGCAAAAAGCTGTTTTTGTTTTTCAACTCTGCTGTTTAGACGACGTGTGAACATAGAAAGAAATATTCAGGAATATTCACTGTGAGCATGTGGGAGTGGATGATCTTTATATCATGTGACCAGTGCACAACCAGAGTGATCTTTTTGCGCCTAATGAAGCTGCTTCAGACTCCTTTCTGTTTGCCAGTATGTTTTTTTTCACATAGCAAAATCATGTCATCATCATGTGTTGCCTTCTGAGACCCATCCCTCTTGTCTGACAGGAGACACCTCATGCTGTAAAGGACATATGTGAATAAGCAATTAGGAATAGTTCAGGGGCTGTCTGAAATGTCAAAGAATTTTTCTTGTGTGCATGTGTGAAAACAGCTTGGGCTGTGGGCCCAAGATAACTGCCTTATGTCCGACTTCTAGAAATATCCCTTAAATTGCAAAACAAAATTGAAAATTGAGAATCAATGTATTGTAACACATCTAGTGGTCATGATGACTAGAGGGATTTATTTTTAAAGTGTATTGTATAGTTAACACTCTGCTTCTTCTTCAGACAATGTCTCTGCTGCTTCAAGGAGTACAAGCACCTGGAGGTCTTTAACCAGCTGGTCTACGCACTCATCAACCTGGTCATTGCTCAGATCAGCAGCCTGAGAGAACGCCTCTGCAGGGTCCAGGACCACACCCACAAAGTGGGCGTGTCTGAGACAGAGAAAGCTGAATGGAGAGGGGATGAGGCTGCACCTGGACCCCTCCCTCAGCCGTCCTCACCCGGAGAGGACGAACCTGTGAATGTAGAGAGAGACTCTGCTGAAGAGGATGCAGACGCCATCGACCTGAATCAGAACAAGAACCAGGGCCAGGGTCCGGGTCAAGGGGCCAGCCAGTCATGTGAAGCCCAAATGGAAGCACTGGGGCCTGGGGAGAGCAGCAGTGGTTCTGGGGGTGGTGGTGTTGGCGCAAACAGCAGCAGTGACAGCCTGGACCCATTTAGCTCCTGGAGCACAGAGGAGAGGGAGAAACTGCTGCTGTGTGCTGCCAAGATCTTCCAGATCCAGTTCCCCCTCTACACAGCCTATAAACACAACACACACCCCACAATAGAGGTGAGGAAAAAAAAAAACAACAACATTTTTGTATATGCACTCCTGATAATTTAAGGATCATTTCATGCCCCAAGCCCTCTAAGTCAACTATAAAACTGCCCAGACACTTCATTTTGTGCAATTCTAACAAAAAAACAATGAACGATCACACCAGCAGCAGGGACATCGTGGCTATCAGGTAATAGACTGTGATGTCACTGTCATATGGATAGTATGTAGTCCGCCAGACATACACGTCTGTGTATCGATTGGCGTCTAGTGCTCATCCTCGACAGTTTGCTTTTCGGAACATGACAGACGCTCTGCTGAGTTGTGGGGAAAAGGGAAGTTTGTTTTGCATTAACTTCACAATCTGAACTGTTGGTATTTTTTTTTTTCAAAAAATCTTCATACTCCTCACCAGAGAGTCTATTAAACACTTAATTACACACACACACATCCACACACATAAAACATGAATATGAAACATGAACCCCTTTTCTGGCCTGTGCTCACTGTAATTCTCTCTTGTGTATTGTCTCTTGTCTTTTAATAATAAAAAAATATATATCGATACTTGGTGGCCATGAATCAATATAATATCGCCACACAAAATATCGCGATACTATGCTGTATCGATTTTTCCCCCCACCTCCAATGAGTTACAATTCAGTATAATGTTTTCCAAAATAAACTTTAATAAAACAGAGACAGCAGGAGCTGGAATAAAATTGTTTGCTCGGTAGAGTCAGAGATTTTAAGTAACTTACTTTGATGATCACATTTAATCACTTGAAAATGAAATCCACCACAGGTATCACTAATTGCTTGAATTGAAAGGCCTCTCAAAAGCATTTAGTCTGTGCAAAATTAAGCTCAGGCGTAGGTCTTTGTTTGACAAATTCACTCCAACTTTTCATTAAAAGTTCATCCAGAAAACTGTTATTAAAAAATGGGCTTCTTTGTCCTCCACAGTAACATGTCATAAAGTTAACGATATCAAAGCCCGCCCACTAAGATGGAAGTGATTGGTCAATTTTGCTGTCATTTTAAATTATTCTTGCATTGAATTAGGTTAACAAGGCCCTCTGTAATATAGTGGGAGCACCAATCAGAGAGCTGGCAACAGCAGAGATGGAAAATTCTGATAGGGTGACATATTGTCCTCTTTTATTAACCCTTTACATACCCCATCCTGAAGAGGGCCCTGATGATTCCCCTCTGGATTTCAAATGTTCTTAAGATGAGTGTCTATAATGCTGTATTTATTCTAAATAAGTCTGTTTCTTCAATTTTAATGTAAATGTATAAATGTGAAGATATAAAAACACATTTGTTTCAACATCCTTTAAAAATAAACTGTTATTAAACAAAAAAATGTTTTTACCAGCTTTTTACCACTAGCACCTTTTCAGAAACCTTGAATAATGTTCATTGTCTTAAAAATAAATAAATAAAATGAACCTCTGAATTCATTAACTAAACAGAACTTGTAAAGGTTTTTATCATACTTATTGTCTATGACCCTGAAATTGCTATGTCTGTTTTTTCCAGGACATATCTGCTCATGAAAGCAACATCCTTGGCTCCTTCTGCGACATGAACGTAAGCAATATATCTTCGTCATTTTACCAAGGCAGTACTTCCTGTCAGTCACCTGACACTTTCAGCAGGACCTAATCTCTCAACAACCCACACTTCATAATGTACTCAGTGAATTCATTCACCATTGTCTGCGAGAGGCTTAAAACTTGAGATTAGTTCCTGTTGTCATATTCTTATGCTGATGTAATTTGGTCATTTTTGTGGCAAAAGTCTGCACAAACAGGCTGCCTGCCATAACCCAACAGCTATGCTGCAGGGGCGAGGATGACAATTAGATGCAGGGTACAGACATGTTTGGAATGGCAGAGAGAGACAAAGTTATCATACCCAAATGATGTGTAGAAACAGTGTGAGAACCAGGTTTACACAGGATACTGTAAAAACTGTAACATTTCATTTTGGTGCTTAAAAGCGTCAGATCAGCTCGAGTGTTACGATAAGTTTCATGTAATCAGTAGAGGCTTACAAATATTACTCAGAAGATGTAATACCAAAGAGGCATGTTGCTTTGTCTCGACTTATTTTCACAAGAAAGCGATGATAAAAAGACTTCTGTTAGATGTTTCCATGGAAGAGGAATTCATGTGTTTAATTACTTACCACAGCAAACAGTTTTGATCATTAAAACCTTATTTCATATTTCTGGTTCATGCCCGTCAGTGTGTTGAGTATTTTCAACGTTATATTCCTGCCTTTCTTTTAATGTCTCTGGATTTTCACGCACTTGTTATAACAGTGTGCAGAAACTCATTGGGTTCAAAGTAACAGAGTTTCCGCGCTCTGTGCTCCTGATGCTGCTCTTTGTATTCTGAGATGAATTGATTTGAATGATTTTTTTTTTTTCAAGGAATGCAGAGATTCTCAACTTTGTTTCAAGGGGTTTTTGGGTTTTTGGCTTCTATGTTTGATAAAAGTAGTAAAAGAGCGGAGCAGGGGGAGTTGCGTTTTATTGGGTATGGTTTGGTTTCCTGCCGATGGAGTCAGTGTCCTCCTGAGACCTTTAATGTGTCCCCTGATAACCTGCTCGCTCCACAGTTTTTTACCTTCCAACTGTAATGAAGTTTTAATTTCTGCTCAGGAGTGGGTGAGCTTTGGGGAGGAATTTAATTACCGGCTGTAAGAAAAATGAAAGAATAATGGAGCTGGAGAGAAAAACTACCAGGCTTCACTTTCTTACACGGGACAACCAGAATTAAAAGTTCAGATTAATTAATGCTCAGACTGACTGGGCAGATTCCCATTAACAGTGTTGTATTTCCATCATGCCAAATGTATTTGTATGTAACATTTTTCCGGTGCATACTGCCACCCTCTGTATCAGAGATGTGACATTAGATCATCTGAATTCTCAACAATTAGTGTCAGGTGAACATATCATTCAAAGTCTTCATGTAGGGCTCATGTTGATTTGACCCATGATGTGCTCATTAACTTGCATCCCTCGAGATATCCTTGAGAATCACTCTGACAGTAAATTTAAGGCACACAGGTTGTTTTTTTTACAGATTTTGATACTAAGTGTAAAATTGCTCGATCTTGTGTCCATATGAACCCAGATGGTTTTTGAGTTTCATTCTGTTAAAACTTTGTTAGTTTTAACAACACTTACCTGTTGATGCAGAGAATTACAAGTTCAACAGTCCTTCCACTTCTGAGATGTTTTTACAACAAAACAAAACACAAATCAGCTTCTGTTAATGCGTTACAAGTGTTTGACTTTATGAACCTGACGATGTTTCCTCTCATCCACCAGGATGTGGAGGTGCCTCTGCACCTGCTGCGCTACGTTTGTCTGTTCTGCGGGAAGCACGGCCTCTCTCTGATGAAGGAGTGCTTCGAGTCGGGCACTCCCGAGAGCCTCCCCTTCCCCATCGCCCACGCCTTCATCACCATCGTCTCAAACGTGAGTCCACCAACCCAAATGCTGCTTCACATTCAGGGAGCATCTGTTTGGGAAAACTCCTTTTGAATATAAAGGCTCAGATATGAACTATTGAGGTGGATGTAAGTGAAAGTGTAGTTCCTTCTGTTGAATAGTTTATTACGAATACCTGGGTAATTCTTCTATTTTTGTTTTAACAATTTCATTAAGTTATTAATGAAGTGGTACCGTTGGTTTTTTTTTCTACCTAATGTTGATCAGTGTATCCTCATTGATCCAAATATTGTGCAGAGAATATCAAATTATATCGGAGAGCCTTTCCTGAGATTACATCATATCATTTTTCCAGGTTTTTTTTCTTTTATAAATTGATTTAATTGATGATATTTGTTCATTCTTAATCTTTGATTTGATGACCTGACCTTTATTCTGCTCTCTGTAACTTGGTTTTTGAAAGGGGCTCTATAAATACAGTACATTTCTGATTCAGTTAAAATTGCTTTAGTTTAAGATGGATGTTCTTAATAAACTGAGATAAATGTAATATTAAAAGCAACAGATGTTAATTATCTGCTGTGATTTCATGTGTTGTTAAATAAATGTTTTTGGTTCTGCCTACAGATCCGGATATGGTTGCACATTCCTGCAGTCATGCAGCACATCATACCGTTCCGCACCCATGTAATACGGTGAGTTGACTCCCAGTCACAGTGTTCATTGATTGTTGGTAAGGACAGGTCTAAGTGTCAGACATCTTTAAGGCAATGATCCCAACATAGATATATCTTTCTGTTAGATTAGTAAACGATATTAATCCCCAACAGGGAAGCTCATTCTCAACCTGGACAATTCAAACACACAACAAATAATATCGACAGTACAATCAGAATACACAACACGTCAATAAATAGCAAACCACATTGAAACCATATGAGACATAATCTACAGCCATAAATCAGAGCCAGATATTTAGGATTTAAGATTTTGACGATTACGTCATGAAAGGGTGTGTCAGAAGCCGTGTGTGCCAATCACAGAGAGAGACGAGGGAGGACAGTTATAAGTGCAGTAGTGGTGAACGGCGGCAGGAGGCAACCCGCACAGGTGCGCTTGACAACTGCAATGCTCATAATTACAATCTGACCTCCAGCTCTCACTGAAGAATATATGAGCCATGTTGTCCGTGTCTCCCCAGACATTTCTTCACCCAAAACCTATTTTTATATGCACAAAGCATTACGCCAATAACAGCACATTTAACCGCCAGCTCCAGTGTTTACGTGAGATCACGCGAGGTGGTGAGTTCCTCCGTCGGGCACGATAATCTTACAGAAATCCTGGAGTCTGTGATGTGCAAAGATTTTCATATCTTGTAGTGTGAGCATGTTTGAGATTAGGATTCTCCTAAAGTGTGTGATACTGCCCGAATTCAAAATCGGGATGGATTTTAAAAAACTCCTGCCGTGTTGGCAAGGTTTACGTGAATACAGCAGTACATAAATTATACAAACCAAATGAAATGAATTATTTAAAATACAACAACCTAAAAATGAGTACAGCTCTAGTTTGTTTTTGGCCAGCACTTAACTTTTGTTTTGAAAAATTTTATCTCTCGGATTGATTTTATTGGTGATGTCTTCCAAAGTTTACAGCTGATTGTCCAAATGAAACCTGCAGTGTTGAATCTTAGTTTCTATTCCCCATGTTCCTAGCTACTCTCTCTACTGACCTGTCTTTGAACATATCTGGAAAGAGGTTCAGGGGCGAGATTATTGATGCATTTGAAAACTAATTTGAGAAAACATGAATGAATAAAGCTCACAGAATGAAGTACCGGTAGGTAGTATGTTTTTATTATGTGGCAGTAATGCCACCTGACAGGATTTTGGTCGTATTATTTTGAGGACCCTGTTTTATAGTGATGAAAGGTTTCTGGTTGTAGAGGGTGAAGTTTGAGTCCATACTCTCATACAATTTGAAAAATGAAAAAAAATAATATAATGCATGAATACCTGGGGTGCCTGATTTTCTATTTAGTGCCTCATTAATTTAAAGCAATAAAGGCTTAGGAGGACCCAGAGAGGGGATTTGATTTACACTTAACTAACCCATACAATTATAAAACAATCATCAGTGGGTAATTGGAAATGTATCTACTATATAGCTGACTATACACAGGATCACAAAATGCATATTTTTGTTAATACATGAAATAAAATCAGCGTCTGCAGCCATGGATACAGCCATGGTGTAACTCAGAGCTCCTGCACATTGCCTCAGGTCTTATATTGTGGCTGGTTTGTGTATGACTGAGAAGCTGCTAGTTTTTGAACACCTTGTCTTCCTAATAGCTAAGCATCCCACATCTCCTTCAAATAAATTAGACAGAAAACATATAGGCTTCTGCAGAGGAGTAATGGTGACTTTCAGATTCTAATCAGAATGAATTAGACATCTACTTAAAACGAGATCATTGTCTGCTTAATATGGGTTATAATTTTCAGTCAAATATTAAAATCTGAAATACTGCACAGTACACACCTTGCTTTGAAAACAGTTTAAAAATCATTGTCAGGAGGTTTTCTGCTGTCTGAGCTGTAGAAGTCAGACGTGATTGATTTACTCTCCGAGCTCTCGCCCCTCCTTCTCTGTCTCTCCGTTTCTCACTCGCTCGGTGCACCTCGCTCATTCGCGCTCTCTCCCCCAAACACCAAAGTGACATACGTGTGTTGCTAGGTAGAGTATCCGTTGCCGTGGTAACGGTTGCCAGGCCTCAAGTGAACCTCTCCTCACATGACCCGAGTAGAGGCAGTGTTCAGTCATGTGACGCAGAGAGGCTGATGGTCTGCTGCTGTCTTACTAATAAGATTCAAACACACCCGTCGAATACAATGACTGATGGTCTGCTGCCTGTCGAATGTCTGAGAGCTGGCGTGGAAACAAAATGCTCATTTAATCCCTTTTCCACATTTTCTCCGTTCATAAAAACAAGACTTAGAGATGATGTGTTTTCTATTACAATGTTGAACAGTAATGAGATCTTTAAGACATTGTTGTCACACCATGGTACAAAAAGAAAAGAAGTATTGAGAGGACAAGCCCACACACTCAATGCCACAAAAAGTTTCTCTATTTTTTCTGAATTTAGAAGGAAAGGAAATAGCAAATAGAAGTGTTGATGATTGCAGAAGATCTAATGGCTTACTTAGCAAACATTATTTTATTTTATGTTTTACTCTGCAATACACACACACATTTCCTATGTTTTGTATTTATTCTTTATTTTTACATGTATTTACAGAGTTGGTCCAGGTTGAAAGAAAACATATTTTATATACATTTTTAAAACAGGGACACTTTCTCAGCAACTCTATCACTAATGTTTTTTTATTTATTTTTTATTTAGAGACGATGTTTAACCTTGTCCTTGATTTTTCAGTGTTATTTAATTATAACACCCTCCTGTCAATATGTTCTCAGAATAGTCCCCTTAGTTATTCTACGTGTAATATTGTTGTCAAGGAGCTACCTTTGCCTGTTTGTTTCACATGTCTGCTTCGCCTGAGTGTTGCCTACACTGCGCTGTGGAGGAGAATATTCTTTGTCATCCGGCTTCATCAGCTCGACAGAACTATAAAGGGCATCACACACCAGAGGCAAAGAGGCTAAAAATACAAGAGCCCTCTAGCTTTTGACTTCAAAGTTTGGGGTTAGGTATATCACTGTGGATTCAGAGCAGAGGAAAGCTGAAGGTGTATAAAAGCATAAAAAGTCAAAATAAAGAAAACTCCATCGACCAGCGTAGACCAATACACCGTTGAGACTCATTCTTTAGTGCTGTTGGCTCTTTGCTGGTTAACATTTTTTAATCAGAGGGAGAAAATTATTATGATCATCAGTTTCTTTATGGAATTTTTCTTTAAAACACTTTGCCATTACAGAAAGTTGGACTGTTTTTTCAAATATCACTGAAATTTTGATTAAGTGATTTAAATATTCTTCCTGCTGAGATAGGAAAAAAAAAAAAAGAAGGGTAGTCGTTGATGAAAATATCTCATTTAATATGGGGGCATATATTCCCATCATTTGTGTGTTCATCCTCCTGCTCTATGACTCGAAAAGTCAATTTTACAGCTCTAAATGTATTGTGCATCTATTAATTTTTGTCTTGCAGGTATCTGTGTAAGCTGTCTGATCAGGAGCTGCGGCAGAGCGCAGCACGTAACATGGCCGACCTGATGTGGAGCACGGTGAAGGAGCCTCTGGACAGCGCTTTGTGTTTTGACAAGGAGAGCCTGGACCTTGCCTTCAAATACTTCATGTCCCCCACGCTCACCATGAGGCTGGCAGGACTCAGCCAGATCACTGTGAGTCCAAACAAACATCAACGAACTTACTCGGGCACCATTACTTCCCTATGTTAGGCTAATCCAGATATTTCAACTGTTTCATCAAGCAACTGTCCTAAGAAAGAGCTCTGTAATGGTTCTATAACGTTCTTTTTAGTCTGGTCTGCACTTCTGTTTCTGTCTTTTCATCTCTGTCACCATCTGCACTGACTATCTCAACTTCATGCCATTAGAATCTTATCTTTGCAGGAGTCTCGTACTCACATTATCAAGAAAAATAAAAACACATTTCTTCAGGTTAGAACTGTTTGATGAATAAATGTTATCATATTATAGGATGTTATGGTTTAGGGTGATGTTTAAAAAAGGAAACCTATTCTCAACTCACTAGATCTGTGTTTATTACTGTACTTTGTCTGCTTTCCCAGCGCTTCCAGAGTTCTTATTAACACCAAGGTTTTCTCAGACGCTATTTCTTCACTTCTTGAATATGTTTGCCTGTGTTTCCTCAGAACCAACTCCATACCTTTAATGATGTCTGCAACAACGAGTCTCTGGTGTCGGATACAGAAACGTAAGTGAAATAGATCAGATACCTGAAGATGTCAAAAGATCTATTTAGAATCTATGAATCTATTTAGAATCAATTTACTCGTAAAGCTCCTGTTAGGAACTTAGTTTATGTCCACTTTTGGCCCCTCTTTGGACAAAGTGTACATGTTAGAAGAACGGTTGTCATGATGCCAGATTTTAAAATTAAACATGTAACAAGTAAATGTATAATGGCAAAATGAAATGACTGTAATTGCATTTTTAAATAAACCTTAATAAAACTTAAATCTGTGTATTCCTCTTTCTGTTTTCTGATTTCCCCTG
Organism: Labrus bergylta; assembly: GCF_963930695.1. Taxonomy (NCBI): domain Eukaryota; kingdom Metazoa; phylum Chordata; class Actinopteri; order Labriformes; family Labridae; genus Labrus; species Labrus bergylta. Next base: position 6,375,192 of record NC_089195.1, on the reverse strand, counting down.
ATCCTTGCAGGTCAATAGCAAAGGAGCTCGCTGACTGGCTGATTCACAACAATGTGGTGGAACACATATTCGGGCCAAATTTGCACATAGAGGTGAGACCTTTTCATCCAGTGAAATAAACGGACTGTAAAACTATAAAAACACGTTGCAGTCATTTTTTGTTAAAAAGCAATGCGATGTATTTCTATTCATTATAGACCTCTTTGCACCAGTATCCAGATGGGCTGGCCATTTTATTTTTTCTCTCCACAGCTGATCTAAATTGTGTGTTTGTGTTTCCAGATCATTAAACAGTGCCAAGTGATCCTGAACTTCTTGGCTGCAGAGGGCCGACTCAGCACGCAGCATGTGGACTGTATTTGGGCTGCAGCGCAGGTGAGGAACCACAGACTCACAACTTTATTCTCCACCATCAACTCACCGTTTATTGGGATACTTTAACTGTGATAGGCCACAGATGAAAAAGGAAGTGTTCGCTGACTTGTGTACTTGGAGTTATTATATATTTTTTTATTTTTATGTCTGTTAATTTTCAAATTATTTCAACATTTTAATTTCTGCTTTCTTTAATTAATTACAGTGCACACACATTCACACATTTGTAAATGTTTAAATCGGGATGTTAAGCTGTGTACATGATGGTTCTTATTGTGGGTTCCAGTAGATATAGCGGAAGATGAATGTAAATTAAATTAAAGGCCCAACTAGCGACACGAGTTGGAAATTAGCCCATCAGTTTCATACTTTGTAGTGAAACTATGTTAAATTTTATTGTCCTTGTTAAATAAATAAATTCAAATTAAAAATGATTAAATTGTTGTAGTAATGGGATTAAAGTTCTTGTTTGAACTATATTATTTTGAGTACAAAGACATATCTCTGTGCTTTCTGCTCTCATCATGTGATTTTAAATTCATTACTAACTCTGATTTTGTTTCTTTCTTTTAGCTTAAACACTGCAGCCGTTACATCCATGACCTTTTCCCCTCACTCATCAAAAACCTGGACCCAGTGCCTCTCAGACACGTCCTCAACCTGGTGTCAGGCCTGCACCCGAGTGCACACACTGAGCAGGTACACACACACACACACACACACACACACAGTCTGAAAAGCAAGCAATGTGTTGCTTCATAAAGATAAACTTATAATTGTTCCTCTCCTCCTTCTTCAGACGTTGTACCTGGCCTCCATGCTGATCAAAGCTCTGTGGAATAACGCCCTGGCAGCGAAGGCCCAGCTCTCCAAACAGAGCTCCTTCGCCTCCCTGCTCAACACCAACATCCCCATGGGCAACAAGAAAGGTAATTGTGGACGCTGAGAGAGCTCCACAAACAAATGACTGGACTTGCTCTTCAATACAATTAGCAATTACACAGTGTTCATAGTTCTGTTCATAGTCCTTATTCTATACTGCTAGGTAGCTTTCAACCTTTTTTATTTTATCAAACCAGCAATATCAAACCTGATGCGTCATTTTTATTTGTTTTTGTTTTTTTCATTATCAGCAACAATTAATAATTTAATCTGTAAGTGTACCACTTAGCTGTTTAATCGAGTAAAAACATCATAATTTCTGAAATGTTGGTGAATAGAAGTATAGGAGTAAAGTAGGAAACACGGACTACTATTTACTAAGTAGACATTTTGTTATTTATAGTTGTCCTACGTGTCTGATCACATTACAGAGATCGACCTGTTTGTTAAAGAAGATTTTTTAAAGAGAAACAGCAGTGACTTCACTCTCTTCAAAGGATACTCTTATACCACTGCATCCATAACTTCTCATCAATCAATCTATATTTTATTTGTATAGCCCCAATTCATGACAAATGTTCTCTCAAGACACTTTATAAAAAGAGCAGGTCTGAACTGTACTTATGTTGTATTAAAGACCCTACATTAATCCATCATTGAGAACAGCACTGAGCAACATTCAGCAAAGTGACAGTGGTAAGGAAAAGAGGCAGAACCAGACTCATGTTGAACAGCCTTCAGCAGAAACTGTGTTTGGGTTGAGAGTGGATAGAGGGAGATGCAGAAAGAGAGACGGATAGAAACAAACAGAGCAGCAACAACAATGAATAGGATAGAATTATAACTACAATTCAAGTAATAACGGTATGTGTGATATTAGTGTTTGTGTATTATATTGGCTATTAATATTAAACAAATATTATTGTTTGTCTGAATGAACCATATGAAACATCAAAGACACAGAATAACACAAACAAAAGAAATGATCACAGCAGAGGTAGTCCAGCACCACATGTGCTCTGGTCCAGGGTTTAAAGTATCCAGAGACCACCTCCAATTGGACGTCCTGTCAATGTAACAGATAAAGTCTGCTTCCTGGTTCTCAATCTGTCCTCTGTTGTCAGGTTCCCCGGCTGCCAGTCCAGACAGCAGCGACAACAGCGACACTCAACACAGCGGAGGCAGCGACATGGAGATGGATGACCAGATGATGACGGGCAGCAAAAGGAGCCAGCAGAGGCTGTCGGACACAGAGGTACACACTCACGTCTTTCAAACTGATATGAATACTGATGTTTTATTTTTTGTTTTTGTATTTTTTTTGCCTTTCGGCGCTATTACTCAGTACTTTTTTATATCCCGTTGATACACATTTGCTGATGCACACATAATACTTTGAGTTATGTTTTTGTTAATGAAAACAAAAAAGGGAGCTGTTTTAAGCTTGTTTGAACACTGTTATGAAGTCTTTTGAAGTCTGAGGTTATCTGGAAATCCTGGAGAAAATAAGAAATCTTTGATCAGAAACTCCATTCGAGTGAAAGGCAATTTAGAAGCGGAGGGGACAGTCGATAAAAGAAAATAGCGGAATAAAACGGAAGTTATGTATTGGCCGCTTGATTTTGAAGTTTAGCTGTCAAACTGGCACAGGGCATGTGGGACATTTGATAAGCTTTTGGCCTGAACAAAATGTAAAAACAATCTTAAAGATCAGGAATAGGAAACACAACTTTGACTTGTTACTGACTGCTACACTGAAGGGGTTGTAAGATTTGTGTGCATCTGTTGTGTTCTCAGGAGTCGATGCAGGGCAGCTCTGATGAGACGGCGAACAGCGTGGAGGAGGGCAGCAGTGGACCGGGCAGCAGCAGTGGACGCAGCGAGGCTTCCAGTAACGAGGCCGCCTCCAGCAGAGCCAGCCAATCAGCCGGCAGCCCCGGCAGTGAGTTGCACTCTGACGACATGGCGGATAGTGAGGCCTTAAAGGAAGAGGAGGAGGAGGATGAAGAAGAGGACGATGAGGAGGATGATGATGATGATGATGAAGAGGATGAAGAAGAGGGGAGCCGGTCAGCCGCAGAGGGTGGGCAGCAGAAAGAGCACAGGGAGCAGATGGAGTCCAGGAAGAGGAAGGCGGGAGAGGCACTCTGCGAGGGGCCAAATCAGGGGGCGGGACCAAGTGGTTCAGGGGGCGGAACTAAGACAAAGGGCCTTCCCTTTAACCCAGATACTTCTGCAGTCATGGGGGCATCGACGTCTTTAGAAGGCCGGATGAGGATGATGGACACTTGTTCTGTGTCTGCTCGGCCTGAGGGGGCGGAACCTCAACAGCAGCCTCCTGATATCAATCCCTCACAGATGGTCCAGGGGCCTCAGGAGCCCACATGTTTGCCGCGGCCTGGGGACTTCTTGGGAGAGGCTATGGGAAGTGAGCTTTTTAAGTGTCGGCGCTTCATCGGCCCGCAGCACCACCACCACCATCATCATCATCATCACCACCATCATCATGAAGGGTAAAAACACCAGTCTACTAACTATTTATTCAACCTTTCAATGTTTGACCTTAAAGAAGACAGGGAATTAATTACAGGCTGAACAATATACTGATTGTTTTATTGAGTTTTAAGACTGTACGAACGGTTATTTGTTTAAGATGTTACACAAATCATGAAGAAGATAAGAAAATAAGATAAGAAGGTTTACATCACTAATGGATGAAAGGTTTCTGAAAATATCAGAAATTATGAGGGGGAAAACAAAAGTGAACAAGTGAGTGAAGATGTCGTGTCACACTAAGGATCAAGTAGGTTACATTTGCATGAAACATTAAGATTAGAATACACTTAATTGTTCTAGTGGGAATTGTATTTGGGCTTCACAGTGCTGTGAAACATAAATACCACAGTACATTTATACAGCAGTAGAACTCGTCCATCTGCAACAGAGTACAACATTACATGTAATAATTAAAAACCATAATGAATTATTACTTAATATTTAATAATAATATTTTTTATTTTCAAGGTTGCTCTAAAGTTACATCAAGGAACCAGATTTTGCTGTTCAATACAAAGCTTTGACTCTTGGAATTGAACCATATCAGCCCACTTAAGTCTCATGTTTTGCCAGAAAGATGTGCAATTAAGATTATTCCTCAAGCAACAATTCCCTGCTTGATATTTGTAGGATTCCAGATGTCGACTTACTGCATTAAGTCATTAGATGAAGGATTGCAGTCACTGTATGTCTGAATATATCAGAGCAATGAGCTGAGCCAAAGTAAGAGGCAAAATGGCAGTTCAGTTCCCACTCGCCAGAAAACGGCCGAACACAGTCAGAGTGTGTTTTCACAGCTTTGTGAAAATGTTGTTTATAAATCATTTTATAATGATCCTTGTAGCACAGTGTCATGTGCATTCAAACATTTTGTTGCTACAGTGTTGCTAGCTGAATGCCAGGAAGTCCTTAAAAAAACAGGTTTAATGATCTACATAAATATTCAGAACACATTGAGGTGTTTTCTTCAATGTCTTGTGTAAAAAAGTTTCCTTTTCTTTTATATCTCAGTTCGTTTTAACAAACTCCTTCTGAATGTTCCCATTGTGTCAAAACTGGTTGGTTGTTCTTTATGTAACATGTTCAAAACTGTGAAACCCTCTCTCTCCCCCTCAGTCCCATGGTGGAGGACATGCTGTCTGCAGACGACGTGAGCTGCAGTAGCTCTCAGGTCAGTGCCAAGTCAGAGAAAAACATGGCAGACTTTGACGGCGAGGAGTCGGGCTGCGAGGAGGAGCTCGTCCAGATCAACTCCCACGCTGAGCTCAGCTCCCACCTCCAGCAGCACCTCCCCAACCTGGCCTCCATCTACCATGAGCACCTGGTGCAAGGTGAGCCACATTCAAGATGGATCTAATATCCTGATTGATCAATATAATAGGTTGTTTCCTGTGTTCACTTTTTGGTTGAATTCAGAGCATAGCCTGCCTAACCAGGAGAGCTAATGTTGTGGGTACATCTGTGCAGGTCCAGCTGTCCATAAACACCAGTATTCGAGCGGCCACGCTGTGACTGACATCAATTTGGACAACGTTTGTAAGAAGGGAAACACTCTGCTGTGGGACCTGGTGCAGGATGAGGACGCGGTATGACTCAACACCCAGCTGTCTTTTCTTCTGTAGATGTGTATTTGTGTGTTTAATACTCACACATATTTGTATTTAATGCTTTAGTGAGCAACAGTTTGGTAGAGGGATTTCCTGGAGTGATTTGACTCATTTTACATATTTAGCAGTGATGTGATTCATCCAAATTTATACAGTAATCTGTATTTTCCAACGTGGAAAGTTTACCCACGTGACAAATAATCCATGAGAGTTTCCACACAGACAATACCGCCTTACAGTTTCTTGTTCTTAAGCCACCCACAGTAATATTATAGTTTCTTATTTTAATTAGAAATGAGGCAATATCAACTCAGCAATACAATATATTTCCCAGGAGCTTATAACAGCCTAGGTAAATAAATCTTCAAATGAAATCTTTAGATGGAGTTTTCAAAGCTACAGTATCCAGTTTTCTTTCTCACCAACTACCTTAAAGGCTTTATATGATTTTTCACACTTAAATATAATATAAATCAAGTGTATCCTCTGAAAATAACTCTGTGAGTCATGACTGTCTACAATGGGTGTAACACCCGAGTCCCACTGTCTGTGATGCTTTCAGAGTTTTCAGAGTCCTATCTTCAGTTTGTTTACATCGCCGGGCCGGCCGGCTGACTCCTCCCCTCGTGTATAAAAGTTGTTTAACTGAGGAACTAGAGAAAAGAAGAATAACATACTGTACTCACTGCTTAACTGTGTTTCTAGATCACGCTCATTTCAGGTAAATTTACATGCAGTGTGAAGATACGAGCATAATAAAGATCACTAGCATTTGCATGCTAACACAACAATGCAGCGCGAGTTGTTTCGGTTTCATGCTGGAGCTCAAGGGCGACACCTGCTGGATCAAAAAATCACATATAAAGACTTTAAAGTCACCTGTGTGATCTAAGTTGATTTTCTTTCTGTGTGCTTTCAGATCCACCTGTCTGAGGGTCTGATTAATGAAGCAGAGAAGCTGCTGTGTTCTCTTGTCTGCTGGTTCACTGACAGACAGATCCGAATGCGCTTCATCGAGGGCTGCTTGGACAACTTAGCTCATCACAGGTGAGGGTGACCCGGAGCAGATGAATGAGTTTACCATGGATTTTTCATTTCTGCAAACAAACAGTTGAAAGAAAACCTCTAAAGCCCCGTTTCCACCGAGCTTCTCCGGTTTGGATCAGTACAGTTTGGTACGGTAAAGCCTGATCCTGTTTGTGTTTCCACAGCCAACCGTAGTTACCGTACTCTTTTTCTGGTAGGCCAGGTGCCGATAGCCGCATCAGCTACATAATAGCGTGACATCATAGCGGCGTGACACAGTATACCCCACTAATAGATTAGACGAAGAAGAAGAACGCGCGTGGTTCTCTGTTACAAAACACAGTGAAGCTTTGTTTGAGACGAGGCTGTGTGCCGCGAGGAAAAATACAGCCGTCCTTTATTCGCGCAGTCGCACAGGAAGTGACGATTCTTTAGACCAATCAACGGACTGCAGTGTTTAGCTCCAGCTTTTAGGGTCGGACCTGTAGACTTGGCACCCCAACAGAAGAATAGCAACAAGTAGAACGGAACAGGACGGTTATTTTTTGGGACCTTTCCCGACTCTAGTGGAAACGCCACAAAATGCGTGCCGTACCACAACGAACCGAACTGAACTGCTTGGTGGAAACGGGGCTACAGATGATCAAAACTGTAACCTGGAAAGCATCATTTATGGTTTGTCTGCAAATAAAAAGAAGAAATCCAAAACATGTTCTTTGTTTTATTCAATCTTTGTTTTTCTCCTTTTTATCAACCCTCTTCTCTTCTTCTGCCCTCAGGTCTGTTGTGGTTTCCCTGCGTCTCCTACCTAAGCTATTTGGCACTTTTCAGCAGTTTGGCTCTAGCTACGACACCCACTGGATCACAATGTAAGTTACATTTTCTAGTTCAAGTATAATTATAAGAAATATGACATTGATGTGTTAAACAGTTACACTCTTAGCGGTACAGTAAGATCATTCATTAAACTCAGATTATATTCTTTGCATACCGACCTCTCAAGATGTTTTAGGATGTTTAAAGGCTCTAAAATGTGATTTGACAAACATGGCTGTTTGCTCTGCCAGGTGGGCGGAGAAGGAGCTGCACATGATGAAGCTGTTCTTCGACAACCTGCAGCACTACATCCAGGAAGTCCGTGAACAGCGGCACAAGTTTGCACTGTAAGTGTGTCATCCTTTTTAAACTCGGTCACAAACAGATACCTCTCATTAAGAAGTGCTTTGAAAAGGTTTATGAGATAATTCAAAGCGGTAAAAGATACATGTCGTAAAAGTCAAAGGTTGACCCAAACAAAGCTAAAGTTTGAGCAATGATCATGTAATGATGATGTGGAACATAATCTAACCTTCAGAGTAGTTGGTTGCTAGAAACCGAGCTGTTACCAACCTTTGCTGTTAATCTGATGAATATTCTTCATCCAGATCATGTGATGTTGATAAAATTCTTACAGGCCATGAAAAATTAAAAGGACCCAGCTGTAAAAATGTTTTAACATTCAGTGGACGGCCAGTGTTTACAGGTGAATTTGAAAACTCTCAGGCAAACCATGACACTTCTGAAAGCTGATAGAGAAGTTTAATGAGTCCTTAGACTGAAAGGAAACACAAGTTGAAGCTTTGTGTTAAACAGCCAGTCTTACCAATTGAAATATGCTGGCTGCAGCCCGTGTTAATGCCTTGTTCCTTGTTATGGTGAAATCATCCTCGTATAGAGAGAAAATACACAGACCTTCATCTGTATTTGAATTGAAGTAAAGTCGTGTTTTGTGCTCTAAAATGTTTTTGGGGGCAACAAAGTGTCGAACTTTCTCTTTGTTGGTTGTGTTGTTGCAGGTACAGTCACAGCGCGGAGGTTCAGGTCCGTCTGCAGTTCCTCACCTGTGTCTTCTCCACACTGGGATCTCCAGACCACTTCAGTGAGATCCATATTCTCCTATTTAGCTCATAGAGCAACACCCGTGTCTGACTGAAAAAGAAGAATGTTGTAAAGCGAGGTTATTGAATGCACTGATAAAGTAAAATGACAGGTTATTTGTAACTGATATATGTTTTAATATTTTTATACTTAAGCTGTTTAAAAAGGATGCATTCAGCCAAATACTACTATAAACTCAATCTTCTCACCTATTATTAATTATATATAGACATACAGGTGACGAATCAGGTCAATGCACTCACATTTTCATCAATGTTTACTGCCATCCAAATGAAATTTCTTTTAACAGCATTTATTTTTCTAAAAAAAACAAAATTAAGCCAACCAGTAAACAAAGATGACATGACATGTTTAAGGATGTAAAAAAACTGTTCTCTTGATGATCTGTGATATTTCTGTCAACAACTCTTGCATGCACATTTCACATCTTTGTCAGTTTCCTGCAGTAGTGAACAGAGTGGGAAACAAAATACTTAAAAATATGTTTGAAAATAGTTTGGTTTTCTTGGGAACATTTTTTAGCAGCATGTTAGACGGGATGTGAGCTTTGATTAATTGGCTCAACTGTTCAGAGGTCTGCAGCTGTTTGAAGTGACATTTCCAGCAGTAATGAAGCATATTTAACAGCAGTGTGGAAATTAACTGTGAATGAGGGTTAGGGAATGTTTGGGGGGGAATGATGCTAAAAAAAGACCTTATTATATAACCCCAGCTGCTCCATTCAACAATGCCCCCGTTATCTGAGTGACAAAACACTAAAGAGGGAGAATATAGAACCCTTTTTTAATGCGAGTATTTCACCAGATTTAGCCCAGTTAGATCACCCAGGGCAATCATCAACGTTTTGCCTAGATGTAAAATTTGCTGTTTGACAGACTAAAGCCTCAGTTCATTAAATATTTACTGCAAAAAGCCAACAGCATCAGATAGAACATGTGAGTGTTTCTGTCTGGCCAATTAGCCTCAATAAATTCCTACTAATAATCTTGAAGTTAACAAATGTGTTAAACAGGATGTAGTGTCATTTAAAAGATATCAAGATATCTTCAAGTAAACTTAAATTTCCTTACAGCTCCACGGGGTAAATGCAAAAAACATTCATTTTTCTTTCCTTCTAAAAAAAAAAATCAGCATTCCTTCACAGCTGTTAACAAAGCTAACAACAAATGTCCTCTACTATTCCCGTTTAAACCCACCCGTGCAAAATACATTGATTTAGTTTTTCACAGATGGCAAACTTCTATGACTGCAAATACAGCCTCTCTTTTTCTTCTAAGATTAAGTAATAATCTTTTTCCATTGTTTCCTCTTCTTTATCTTTTTTACTGCATCTTGTGCATCTCTTCTTCTTTTTTTGTCTTCTTCTACATCTGTGTCTTCATTTTACTTGTACGCTTCGCTTTTATGTCTTCTTATTTGTCTTTTTTCCTGTGTCGCCATCTTCTGCATTTTCTATTCCTCGTCGTTCCTCCTTTTTTCATTCTCTTGCTTTTCTTGTTGTCGTTCTTCTTCTATGCCTTTTTATTTTTACTGAATTTCTTTTTCTGGTTCTTCTGTTTCTCCTCGTTATTTTTATTGTTCTCCCCTCCCTTTTCGTTGTCTTCCTTTTCTCCACTTTTTAGTCTTCTTTGTCTTTTCCTACTCCTTCAGCTTTTTGTCTTCTTCTCTGGTTTAGATAAAGTCTAAGTGTAGAGTTGAGCTTTACCAGTGCTATTTTCTCCCATGATCATTTGATTCTAAGGAATTTTAGAAACTTGAATGCTAAAAAATAGTGAAGCAGACTAAAGACATGAAGGAAATAAATGAGAATTTTTCACACCAGTCTGTGTTTCTTCTTGTACAGATGGAGTGAAATCTGTCTTCACAACCTGTTATCTTCCTGTGTGTAACTGTGTGTGTTTGTGTTTCTCAGGACTGAGTCTGGAGCAGGTGGACATCCTGTGGCATTGCCTGGTGGAGGACTCAGAGTGCTACGACGACGCACTGCACTGGTTCCTCAATCAGGTCCGAAGCAAGGACCAGCACGCCATGGGCATGGAGACCTACAAACACCTGTTCCTGGAGAAGGTAGATGAAGAACAAACAAACACAACAATAAAAAGCAACTGGTTGAAATGTTCCACTGGGTCAACTAGTTTCATTTGCAGTGATTTCTCTCCTCTTTGAGTTTCTGGTTTTTCTACAACTTTCAACATCTTGTTTTTTTTTCAAGTAGCATCTGTACCTCAAAAACTCAGTTATGCCACAAGATGTCTACCTTGGATATGTCCAATGAAAAATA